>NC_064864.1:71333816-71388816 GCF_024139225.1 Suncus etruscus
CTGGAGTGTCTATGCTGCCTTGATACCAATGTGCCCCAACCCAACCGTGTTGGACTAGGCCTATGTGTGGCCACCTTGTCTGGCACACTCTGTAAGCTAAGTGCCCTGCAAGGTGCCCAGAGATAGCTTTCTCCTGCTCCTCCTGTCCCAGGAGTGCTGCTCTCCCCAGGGACTGTGACTTCGCCTAAAGACTGTGACTTTGCCCGCCTGTGGCACCTCTGGGGTTGTTCGAGGCTCACTCATGCATGGATGTCTGTCAGAAGCTGGACACAGGGCCCACCGAGGTTTCCTCTGGGGACCATGGCCCAGACTCCATAGCTGTCCATTTCATTGAGCCTCCGTGGCTAAGCCTGGGGGCAGGCACCAGCTTCCTAACTCTGTATCCCCAGGGATGACCTTGGTTGGGATAGCAGGGTGCTGTGGAGTTTAGCCTGTAAGACAGAGATGCCCTTTTGGCTCCAAAGAGCTCGGTGCTCCTGACCTCGGCCAGTGCTCAGCTGGATTCAAGCTTTTAGGCCTTGACTTCTGCTGGGGTCACTGCTGCCCACCTGCCCCTAGAGCCCTAATCTCGGTGCTAGACCCTGCATCCTGTCTAAGATTGTCCGAAGCTCCTGGTCTTCCTGGCACCTCAGTAAGTCAGCAGGGGCTGACTCAGCTTTGTCCCATGATCCTTTAGGTGACATTTTTCTCTGGCCTGAAAGTTCTCAGGGGCATGTTTTTCATCTGGTCCCCTGTCCTACAGATGATCAGATCCTGGAAGTGCCCCTTATCTTCTGTCTTCTTTCTCACACTGGCTGCTATCTGACTGTGCACAGGACCTTTGGTGGTATCTGCACCCTGAGATGGGAATGGGGGTCCTGTTGGTGACATGGACTCTTGGCATGGACTAACTGAAATAAGCCTCAGGAGCAGTGCCTGAGCGCCAGGGGATGGGACCTGTTGGAGCAGGCTGGCATCAGGGCCTGACTTGCCAGTGCTCTTTAGAAGCTAGGTTGATCCTAATTCAGAAGGATTTTAACCCCTGCATTGAACATTCTTGCCTAGAAAGTCCATGTTCTTCCCATTAACATCAATGGTTCTGTCACGTCTCTGCGTATCTGATGTCTGGCTCAGGGAACGGAGCTCACTGGCCTTCAAAAGCTGGGAGTGCTTTCTCCCCACTGGGGTTTCACAGCGATCTTCTGCATCCTGGAAGAAATTATCTCCCAGGAAAGTTAGTTTAGCTGATTGAAACGAAATGAATTCCACATTTCTGTGTCAGCGTCTGTTAACTTGATCGGCCTGCCTAACTCAATCCTCTGTTTACAAACATTCGGGGCCTATGCATACACTGATTCTAGAAACTTCTCCCCAACTACTGTGTGCTGCAGTGGTGGAGACAACCACACACACACACACACACACACACACACACCATCACACATGAAGTTTCCTTCCTGTATGTTGTTCAGACTCTCTGGGTAGGGGCCAACCTCACATACCTTCACATTTGTCAGTGGTATCATGACAAATCTGTTCTGGACTCCTTGTCCATTGCTCTCTCAGCTTTGCCTTATTTCTAAAACCTCCTTGTTGCTCTCTTTGTCTCCCTATGTTCCAGTGCCCCCTTGGCATGGTATGAAGCACCTATGGGCTCCATGGCAGGCAGCCCATGTTGTCCATCTGTCTAGGAATGAGCTCCACATGGACATTTGGGGTGTTAATCCCCCTCCCCTAAATATCCCACTAGCAGTTGCCAGAAAAACTTAAAAATCAATACTCCACTCCAGAAAGGTCCCTGGTCTTTGAGACAAAAGCCACCAGTGTCTGAAATTGAACAGAAGCGACAAAAATATTCATAGGTGACTACGGCTGCTCCTCCTTTCACATGCTCCCCTTTGGCAAGTCAGTGTGGGCTCTGGCCGGCCCTGTAGCTGTCAGCCTGTCCCCAATCAGTCCCTCTGTACCTGAAACTCTCAGGAGAGATGAGTTTCTCACGGACATACTTCTGTTTGGTGTGACCTTAAACATATGCCGGATCAATGCAAACTGGTATCATCGGTGGCTACAGGTCATTAGTGCCACGGAGTAAGGCCTGAGGCGGGTGTGGACAGTAGAGGGGCGTGAACCCAACAGGTCAGAAGGGCCTGGAAGTAAACTGGGGTGATCAGCCATCCCTGCTAACCTCAAAGGGCTCCAGGACACACCACTCAGGTCCCAGACCTTGGATGCTGCAGGTGCTGTGAGACCATTTGGTTGCCTGAGATGCTGGAGACTGTGAGAAGCACCAGGAGCGAAAATCCTGCTCTCACTAGAAGCCAGAGTGAGTAGAGAGACACAGGAACAGCAAAGTACTTACTGAAAATAACTTAACACTCCTGGGATTTAGTTGCCTATGACAGTGGCGACGACTGGGGCTCACAGGCAGAACCTCAGACATGTGGGTGTAAGCACCACGCCTCGACAGGCAACTCCAGACACAGGCTGGGCATGGTTGGGCCATGGTTTACTAGCACAAATCAATTAATAGAGGTGTTGCAGCCTGGACCCCAGAAAAGCATCAGACAAACCAGAGGGTGTGTGTCAGCGCCTGACACTACATGCCTGGGGATGATGGAAAATCTCTGCCCCAGAAAGACAGTCACAGACAATTGAGGAGAGAGATGGTGGCTGCACTAGGACTTGAAGCAGAACCTCAACTTCTGGCGTCAGCACCTGGTATCGTGGGGTCCCCTGAATGCCAGGGATAGCTGGCGTGACTCCAGAAAAAGAGAGAAAGGCACCAGAGACCTGAGGGCCAGCACCTGACGGAACAGACCTGGGGTCCTTAGTGCATCTTCCTCAGAAACAGCAGCACCGGGGCCGGGAAGGTGGCGCTAGAGGTAAGGTGTCTGCCTTGCAAGCGCTAGCGTAGGATGGACCGGACCGCGGTTCGATCCCTTCCCATATGGTCCCCCCAAGCCAGGGGCGATTTCTGAGCGCATAGCCAGGAGTAACCCCTGAGCGTCAAATGGGTGTGGCCCAAAAAACAAAAACAAAACAAAAAAGAAACAGCAGCACCAAGTCAGTGCATGTGGGAGTTGGTGCGGCCCAGAGTCGCAAGGGGACCAGAGCCAGGCCTGCCGAGTACATAAACAGTAAATTATGGGGAAGAATCATTGCCCCTCTCTCTCTTCCTTTCTCTTTCTCCCTTTTCTCCCTCTCTCTCCTTTCTCTCCCTTCCTTTATCCTTTCCTCTTTTCCTCTCTCCTTATCTCTTCCCATTCGTTCCCTCTCATTCTCATTGTCCCTTCCTCTCTCCTTCTTCTCTCTTTCTCTCCTTCTTTCTTCCTCTCTCTCCTTTATCTTTCTTTCAAGCCTCCTTTCTCCCTCTTTCTCTCTCCCAGCCTTCCCCCTCTCTCCTCTTCTCCCTTCCTCTCTCCTTTTTCTCCCTTCTCTCTCTCTCTCTCTCTCTCTCTCTCTCTCTCTCTCTCTCTCTCTCTCTCTCTCTCTCTCTCTCTCATGCCTAGAACCATCACAAAAAACTTCCCACAATTCATTCACAAAATTTCTTAAAGGGATCACTAAGATTGTCTATCAGGGTATAATAAAACTGGAAATAAACATGGAAGAAGCCTTTTCTACCTGGAATTTTTCGAGCATTCTGTTGTGCTCCTTGGTAGGTAGAGACATGAAGCCGCCCGGCCCTTCAGACTCATGTGGAGCAATGAGAGACATTCTAGTCTGTCAAATATGTCAAAGTGACATTTAGGGGAGTTTGGTGGCTATAGACATCCAAGTCAGTGAGATCAAAGAAGGAAAAAACGAATTCTAAACTGGAAAAACTGAAAAATTAGGACAGGAATCCAGAAACATCCAAAAAAGGAAATAAGAGAAGAAAAGCAGATGAACTAGATGAATCAAAGCCCAGTCTCCTTGAAAAAAAATAAATAAATAAGAACAACAAAAAAATAAAAACCTCAGCATTGAAAAAAGCAGTACTTGACTCCAAAAAAAAACAAATAAATAAATAAAAGACATGGCATAACAATAGGGAAATAGTATTCCACAGGGAACATTTTTAAAATGTAAAATAAATTTGAAATGGATTTGACATACATAGCTAGAATGATCCTATTTCACCAAAATTAACCCTTGTAGAGATAGAAAGCTTAAACATTTTTGCAGGAACTGGAACAAACACTGTTGAAGAACTAGTGTAGGACTTCAGTGCTGCAGTACCCATGGCTCACTCAGCCAACTTGAACCCTGACACCAATTTTGATCCCCTCAGCACTACCAGGAGACACCCTGACACCAGAACCAGGGCCAGCCTCTGAACACTGTCACTTATGTCCTAAAACCAAAAATTTTTTAATGAAGAACATTTTATTGGAATGAGCCTACAGTACAGTGCCATGCCAGCCGCCTTTGCATAGAAAACATATTAATCCTTTTTGAACACTGGTCCTAATGTACAGACATTGTGTCTTGTATAAAGGGGAAAGACAATATTCTCTTTATGCTGAAATGAGTAGAGTGTTTAGGAGCCAGTGCCAGACTGAGTTTGCTGTTCTCCCTCAGGACCACGAGTACAGAAAAAGTGCCCCTGGAAATGTCTGTGAGCTTTGTTAATGAAATCATGTACCTTAACAAAGGGGTGTGGTTTGTGGGGCCAGAAAGAGCAAGGACAGTTTGATATCAGGAATCTAGGCTCTGTCACAGGTGAGCGTCACAGCGTGACAGAAGGAGAAACCTGCCACCTGCTCTCAGGTGAACTCAAAGCGTGCAGTGCCCTGACACCTGCACTCCTCAGTGGCAGGTAGCAGTCATCACTCTGAGGTGTGGATGTGAGCAGACAACTCGGGGGGAAGGGTCTTAGGGCAGTGAGGTCGAGGTCCTCTTTGGAAGAAGGCTGGCACTGCACTGCACAGAAGGGGGCAGGCAAGGAAAAATTTTGTGAAGTTGGGTCAGATCTGGCTCTGTTTTTACCAACTAGCTCACTGTTGGCCAGTACTGCCTATTCTGAACCCAGCATCAGCCAGAGACAGCTTCTTGGGAAGATTCGAGGGCCGTTCAAGGTGCCAGAATGAGTCCCGGTTAAGAAGTAAGCCAGTTTCCAAAATGGAAACTGACCCAAGAACTGAATGCATGTCTATGGAGGGCTGAGCTGGAAATGCCAGCCTGAGATGCCCAATTTGAGATGCCAGGCTAAGCATTCAGAAGTGGGAACATGGAAACTGCCCCCTGTGTTTGCACCATCCTGAATCCAGCAGAACTGGAACTATATGCCAGGTCACAGAGGTGGTAGCATGAATGCAGCACAGGGAGCGAGCCAGGCCAGTCCTGCTCTGGACATGTGTGGACAGTGAAAATAAAGAGACGTGTTTTGGCACTCACATCCCCTGGGGTGCCTTGGTACCCGAGCACATGTGGCTCATGTCTGTCCTCCTGACCTGGGCACTTCCATACTTAAACAAAGTGACACATACTGGGGCTCTCTCCATCTTTAGAGAAGATACTTTAAGTGTGTTTCTCTGTTCTTTCTTTCCTCTCTTCCTCTCTCTCATCCTCTCCCTCCTATCTCTTTTCTCTCTTTCCTCTCTCTCATCCTTTTCTTTACCTCTCATCCTCTTTCTTCCATCTCTCCTCTCTCTTCCTCTCTCATCCCGTCTCTCATCTTCTTCCAGTCTCATTCTCTCTATCTCCTCTCTCTGTGTCTCTTTCTTCTCTCTATCATCCTCTCCCTCCCCTTCCTCAGTACCTCTGAATGAAATCTGTTTTTATTTCATAAAAAGGCTGCATTTCCCATGAGACCTAGTGAGGCATCCTTCATTCGAACCCACATGAATTGAGCACTTGAGAGCTAGTGTTTATTCTGGGCTGACTCAGAAGCTCTGAATCTTGGAAGCAGCTGACCTCTGGCAGGACAGTGGCCCAGTCATGGCATAGGGGAGTCGGGAGTACCAGGAGCACTGGGAAAGGAGATTCAGTGCATCAGCATCAAGGGGGTGTGGGGCGTGGGTTTCTCAGAACAAATCCAGAGGCAGTAGCAGCCCATGGCGTGGCCCCAGCTCTGAGGGGATGGGGACTTGTGGAGACAATGGACAGGCCTGAGTCTTGTGGTGCAAATGAGATGTGACCATCACCTCTCCAAGCCACAGGACTGTGTAGTTCAGCTTTTACAAAGGTTCAGGTCTAAGTCAGGGAGCAGCAAAGACTTGTAGGAGATTGTAGAGGCCTGCTCCAGGGGTTCAGGACCAGAGGAGAAATGGGGTGAGTAGGGAGCTCAGGACTACAAGGGTGGGCCTGGAGCAAGATCAGAGCAGGGGTCTGAGCTGGACCTCAGGGAATACGCTTGTTCTTAGGAATCACAATGAGCACTTGAAGTAAGCAACTCTCCCCTGGGTCAAACTGAGTCAGATTGACCGTATTCCAGCAGGGTAGTTGTTGGGTCCCGTTTACACCTTAATTGGTTATCATTGAATCCTCAAAGAGCTCCCAGGTTTTCGCAGTCCTTGTAAGAATGAAATAATAGAGCATAAATAATGAAAAATGTAAATATCTTGCCCATACCGTTTTAATTGTTTTGTGATAATTAGACTTCATTTGTCAGATGCCCTTTTTTCCCAAAGAACAGTTATAAGGCTAGGCTAGCCCTAATACAGCAAAGAGGGCACCGTCCTTGCATGCATCTCACCCAGTTTCTTTCCCTGGACCCCAAAATGACCCCTGAGCTTTTCCAGGACTGATCCCTGGGTACAGAGCCAGAAGTCAGCCTTGAACACTGTCAGATGTGACCCCCAAACAGACAAGCAAACAAAAAAAATAGTTATGTATGATTCCAAATAACATTGACTATAAATTATAGGTGAATTGGGGGGATCAAAATTTTTTGAGAAATTTTCTTTTAATTTCCTCTCCCAGAGGAAATTTTGTTTGTTTGTTTGTTTTTTGGGTCACACCCAGTGGTGCTCAGCGGTTCCTCCAGGTTCTATGCTCAGAAATCACCCCTGGCAGGCTCAGGACACCATATGTGATGTTGGGAATCAAACCACAGTTCATTCTGAGTTGGCCGCATGCAAGGCAAATTCCATACTGCTGTGCTATATCTCTGGCCCCTTAATTAGTACTTCCATATGCTCTTCTGTAATATTTAAGGTTTTTGTTCATAAAGCTTATTATTTGAATTTTGCTCTATATATTATTTAAATATTGATGAATGTACTCTTCTATCTCCAGGTAAGAATTGGTTGTTTTTCACACACAAACTCTCCTCTCAGATCTCTCCTTTTTCACAGCACCTGATTTTGGATTTGTTCATCAAATCCAAATGGCTTGATTTTCTCAGGAGACACGCCATGGGAGCCTGCAGCCTGTTTCTCCTTCTCTCTCTTGCATGTGTCCTATCTCTTGTTTTCTGTATTCTGATAAGGACCTCAGCAACCCAGCTCAGCATAGGGACACAGTTCCGGGGTCAGGACACGTCTGTGCTGCATACGTTGGAGTGTGACTGTGCGTGTCTTGGTCCAACTCTTGCCACAGAAGTGTCTTTATAGATTTATAGAAGTGCCCTTGGTTTGTTCATGGCAGAGAATCATGTGAGATGCCAAGTTATGCCCAGGTGCCTGGATCTTCCTGTTCTTCTTAGGAATCAGACCTCAGCGGATCAACCTTTTTCTGACAATCTTTGTTGTCTTGAAATGAAGGGCACAGAGACATGATCACTCTGGGGGTTTAGATGGGAAACAGACCCCAAGAACAGCTTTGTCTTTCAGTCCTTTCTCATTCCCTGTCTTTCTCCAAAGCCCTCAACTCCATTCTGACTTCCACAGTAATCCCCAATTTTCTTTTCTCATTTATGGGTCATACCCAGTTGTGCTCTGGGCTTATTCCTGGCTCTGTGCTCAGGAATCTCTCCTCTAGTAGGGCTCAGGGGACCATAGGTGGTCCCTGGGGATTTTAACCTGAGTTGGCCACATACAAGGCAAATGCCTTCCCCTCTGTACTATTGCTCTGGCTCCATTCCAGGAATTTTATTTTTAGCATTTTATCCCATACACTAACCTTCTATACCACCATTATGCTACTTGGTTTTTTGTTTGTTTTGGGTCCACACCTGGCAGTGCTCAGGGGTTACTCCTGGCTCTGTGTTCAGGAGTCATTCCTGCCAGTGCTTTGAGGACCATATGGGATACCAGGGATTGAACTTGGTTTGGCCACATGCAAGACAAATGATCGGTATTGCTCCAGCCCCTGAGTAGAACTAGACATTCCATGATAGTCTATATCATCCATTCCCAGATTCTTGTTTTCAGTATCATGTTGGAGAAATTCATCTGTGCATTGGTAGGTGGCCCCAGCTTGTTTCTTCGCATCATATGAATTGTCACAGTGTGAGCTGAGCACTTTGTGTGGAGTCCCTCAGGGCTGTGGACTCTTGACTAGCTGTTTCAGAGAGTTCAGGTGTCTGGATGATACAGTTTTGGTGTTTGTTGTTGTTGTGTGTGAGTGTGAGTCAGTGGGTTGCTGTGTGTGCATGTGTGTATGTATATATGTATGTGTACATTTGTGCCTGCATTGTGGCATGTATGTCATTTTCTTGAGGAAGTGACACCCAGCACATGTCGGGTGAGACCATGCAGCTGCTGCTCTGTGGGATTCTGACTCTCAAGTGCTCCATGTCCAGACCAGCCTTCAGTTCTTTGAACTTTTTCACTTTAATCGAACTTGACATGGGTTTTTGTTAGTTCTGGCTTCAATGATCACTGAAGTGATCACAAAAAGCACAATTTTGGACCCTTTGGAGCCATTTTTGCCTTGATCTTTTCAGAGCTGTTTGCCAGTTCTGCCACTCTTCTGCAGTTGGGCTGGCTTAACCTAAAGGGATTTTTTTTCTCTCTCTGTTGAGAACTTCAGACAATGAGTTCTTCAGGGTAACTCTGTGACCACTGGGGGTCATTCATGGAGTCAGGCTTTTAGTTGTTGGTGTCACTGAATGATCTCACTGAGGTCTGGCCCCACCCGCCTCATACATGCCTCATTCTTTTTCTTCTTCCTTTATTGTTGCATCTGAGTCCTGGGTGGGACATGACCATTGAAAATATCTCCCATGGGGCTGGGCGGTGGCGCTAAAGGTAAGGTGCCTGCCTTGCCTGCGCTAGCCTTGGACGGACCGCGGTTCGATCCCCCGGTGTCCCATATGGTCCCCCAAGCCAGGAGCAACTTCTGAGCACATAGCTAGGAGTAACCCCTGAGCGTTACTGGGTGTGGCCCAAAAACCAAAAAAAAAAAAAAGAAAAAAGAAAATATCTCCCACTCTCTAACTTGAATGACATCTTGTTGGATGGACGGTTTTGACCTAAAGTGGTCACAACCCACATCTCTGTTGATGATTGATGCATCAGCTGTGGGATTTTCTCTCTGCCCAGATAGTCACAATGTTCTCCTATATAATCTTGCTAGAGCAGGAGCTGGACAGTCTTTCTGCAGAGATTCAGCTAGTAAATATTTCAGGCTTTGGAAACCACATCTGGTCTCCATTTCATATTCATATGTTGTGGGTTTTATTTTTCCCAAGCAACCTTCTAGAAATGTAAAAACCATTATTAGCTAGTGGCTGACTGGCCTTTAGGCTCTTGTTTGTTCTCATTCAAAGCTATGGTCTTTGGATTTCACATTTAGAGCGACCATAGACCCACAGTCGATTTTGTTTGACATTGCTTTTTGTTTCACATGAAAGACAGAGGCAGTATCTAAAAACACTCCTGATTGAAAAGTCCACCCCTTCCCCACATCTGTTCCCTTGCTCCTTTGTCACAAATGGCCCGAGTTTGTTTCTGAATCCTCTGTTGCATCCCATGAATCTGATTGTCATCTGACCATGTCACACTGTCTTAATTATTATAGCTTTACAAAGCATTTTGATATGTGGTATATATACATATACACACATACACACATATGGCTTTTGGCTCTTCTTGAATGAGATGTTCCACTAGAAATATATTTATATATATTTTAAACTGTCATTCAAGTCATTAAAAGTATTTTGAAATTATTGAGAGATAAGCAACTCTGGGTGCTAGTCTGTGACCCAGACTCATTACCAACTTTGTCATCAGATACAAAAACATAGTCTTCCCTGTTTTTCTCATGTTCTTCCCTGTTTTTCTCATGGTGTTTTGGTCTTCTCAATAATACCTCCAAGCCTTTTGTGTGTGTGTGTGTGTGTGTGTGTGTGTGGTTTTTGGGTCACACCCGGCAGTGCTCAGGGGTTATTCCTGGCTCCAGGCTCAGAAATTGCTCCTGGCAGGCATGGGGGACCATATGGGATGCCGGGATTAGAACCGATGACCTCCTGCATGAAAGGCAAATGCCTTACCTCCATGCTGTCTCTCCAGCCCCCCTCCGAGCCTTTTTTACATAAATCTGTCACAGGTTAAAAAAACTGTGCCCTGTTGGGGCTGGAGAGGTAGCACAGCGGTAAAGCATTTGTGTTGCATGCAACCAGTTCAGGACTGATGGTGGATTGAATCCTGGCATCTCATATGGTCCTGTGCCTGTCAGGAGTGGTTTCTGAGCACAGAGCCAGAAGTAACTCCTGAGTGCCGTCGGGTGTGACCCAAAAACAAAAACAAAACAAAAAAAACTGCCCAGTTTTAAATCAGCCTCACTTAGATATTCATCAAATATGTATGTGTCTTATCTTAATGGTTTCCTTTATTAATAATTATCAAAATGTCTTGAAAAATTTAGTTTTTCTGTTTTCTCTGCTCATTTTTAACTTAGTCTCTCTTGTGGTGGGGCCCACAACACTGTTTTGGTGGACAGGGCATGTGTGTTTTCCCTGTTGCCTGCTGGGCCTGCCTGACTGTTGACTAGTTTTCTTCATCATGCCCAGGATTTTACCCAGAGTTTATTCCCTCTCCCTGTGATTTCCTGTTGTCTATTCAGCTGATTTCCTCTCTGCCAACATTTGTCAAATTCGGTTGACTCTTTTTTTTTAATTTTTTTATTTTTAATTATGAGAACAAAGATGCAAAGAAAGAGGACAACGTAAAGTTACAGTGGAAGGACAATCACCCATAACATAATTCCCAGAAGAAGTCCCCTTGCTGATATCTTAACTTTGAACTTTCAGCCAAAGAACATTAAGATAAATAAAACAGAATCCATGTACAATTACTTTGTCCCTCAAGTCCCCAGATTGTAACACATTATAATATTTCTTAACAGCACACAAGGCAATCTAAAGCCATAAAACTTACGTAACTCCTTAAACATTAGAGGCATAGTATTTTTTACATTTCCATGTACATGCGTATTAGCTTAAGTTAACCTCAAATTTTAAGTGGGTTTTTTTTTTAAGGATTAGAGTCAAAGGAGCACAGTAAAAACGGTGTTAGAGTGGCAATTGTTGTTTGCATAGGCCCACCAAAATATGAGAGGCATGGAAAAGAATAACCTTGGCCTAAATACAAAGAGACCCAACCCCTGAAGTTTCCTGGCATAAGACCAACTCTATGCTCCAGGCAAGCTAGATCGTCCAATCAAAGATATTGTCTGTAGTGCCAACACACTTTTATTTTTCACACAGTCTCTGTTGTTGGTATCATGTTTCTGTATTAAATATCCTGGAATCTGCATATCCTACATTGAAGTCAGGATGTGGAGCGTCCTCTCGTTTCACCTCACAATTAAAGGGCAATGCAGAGAGCCCTGTCCTGTAAGCAGGTCGTTGTTGTTGTTAAGTCTTCTCAGTGTTAAGGGAAGTCTCTTTTGAGCAGGTCAATGTCTGAGCAGTGGTAGGGTCTTCCGTGGTAGAGGATTGCTTCCAGGTGGTGTTATAGACAAACCTGGATGTTTCGTGGATGGCTTCCCTGGTTCAGGGGTGAATGGAAAATGCCCTTTCTTCTGAGGCCTGTGCCAGGTCGTTATGTCAATGTTCAGGGTGTAAGGTCCCTTTGCACTACAAGATTTGTGTGTTCCAATCTCTATTAGATAGGATCTTATTTGTATGTATAGTATTTTCCCATTTTAATGTGTCTATGCAAAAAAGGAGCAATGCCACGTGGCATTATTGGCGCATATGGGGGCCATAAGAACAAGTCCAACAATCCCCATGACATGGTTCAATCATAAGCATTAAACTAGGGGACTCTTTCACCAAAATTCCTTGTTGAACAGCTCATAGAGAGAAGATAAAAAGTGGTTAGAATCATCACTGTATAAGAGAATATTTTGTAAGACTTATAGCTATCAGAGAAAAAACACAAAATATTCTAAAGAAATACGTGTCCATTTTATGTCTTTTGAAACAGTTTGGGGTTGTCACACACAATGCACGGCTTTGGTCTGTGATTAGGATTGTGCAGTACTAAAGTTAAAAAGAGTAATGTGGATTAGTGATGTTTCGGGGGTGAGAGAGTTAAGGAGTAAAAATGAGCTTTGTAGGGGTGTGGGAAAGGGCAGAATACAAAATGGACATTCTGGATACACAAAACATAACAAAAAGATAAGGAATACTCTTAATACATGCAGTGCCGCGCGGTTTTCCATATGTGGACTAGTCAGAAATTGCCCGTGACAAACTTAGCACAACCGAGCAAATCACAGCACACCCCAAGTTAAGACCCACCATTTCTGGCCTCCTGGGCTGCCACCCCAGAAGACCTGGAGGCTGGGGGCCTATCAAGGCTCCCAGCACACCCAAGTTAGGGAGAAGGTCTTCCACATGGGGTCTCCCCAAACCCCACGCGGCTAGAGCTAGCCTCCAGCTCAAGAGAGCTCAGTTGACTCTTAATGTTGGTTTTGATGCTTGACTCCAGGGTTGGTCTCTTGGTGTCCTAGAAAGATGTTAGAAATTAATCACTCCTGATTACAGAAGAAGAGAAAGCTATTCACTTGTACATTTAAAGGACGGTTCCCTTGGATTTGGGACCAGTGGAAGATTCTGGATGATGTCTTCATAGTAAAACTCATGATTTGGTGGCTGGAACATGTCTAAAACACTTGAAGTTTCGAACTAGATCACCATTCTTGGTCACTTCCCTGCAGTCCACACAAGTCAGGACTATTTTTTCTGGTAATTTTGGGTTAATTACATGAAGAAACATCCATTCTTTGGCAAAAGCTTATTTATTAAAATAGGCAGCTTAATAATACAATGGAAGGTGGTTTTGATTGAGAAAAGTTTCAGCATTGACATTCAATGGACTCAGTTTGCACCAAGACCTTCCTTGACTCTGCCTCTAAGTCCTGGGCATTTTCCTCAGAAAGACGACTCGAGAGCTGTAGCTACTGTTTCTGATGCCAGGCCAACAGGAGAGCCCCAGCATTGACTGTAGATTGTAATATTTTTGTAACACACAATAGATTGAAGTATTTCTGCGAGCGCTAGCTGCTAGTTAATGCCATGTCTGACACTTGTCCACAGCCCTTTAGGTTGTAACAAGCCTTGTCAATTTGTCCCAAAGCCTTTTATGCTTCCTTCCCCTGTGTCGCTTGTCACCGGAAGTTGTCACATTATGGCGTCAGATTGTCATGACTTAACGTCCCCAACCATCTCTGAGAATACTCCCCCTTGGGAACCGTCTGGACAGCCTTTCACCACGAGAAGCTACAAACAGAAGATTTCACCCTGAACCAAAGAGCAGAAAGGCCTTAGGAGCAAAATAATGAAATTGGAAGCAGGAAAAAAAGAGGAAGACAAAGCAATGAAAAGTCTGGGGTGTTTTTTTTTTTTTAGTCTTTTTTTAATTATCTTTATTTAAACACCATGATTACAAATATGATTATAGTTGTATGATTTCAGTCATGTAAAGAGCACCCCCTTCACCAGTGCAACATTCCCACCACCAATATCCCAAATCTCCCTCCTCCCCACCCCACCCACACCTATACTTGAGACAGGCTTTCTACTTCCCTCATCCATTCACATTGTTAAGATAGTTCTCAATGTAGTTATTTCTCTAACATCACTCATCACTCTTTGTGGTGAGCTTCATGTCATGAGCTGCACCTTCCAGTCCTCATCTCTTTTGTCTCTGAGAATTATTGCAAAAAAATGTCTTTCATTTTTCTTAAAACCCATAGATGAGTGAGACTTTCTGTGTCTATCTCTCTCCCTCTGACTTATTTCACTCAGCATAATAGATTCCATGTACATCCTTGTATAGGAAAATTTCAAGTCTGGTTGTTTTGTTTCGTTTTTTGGTTGGTTTGGTTATTTCTTTTGGAGGGGGGTTATCATACTCGGCCATGCTCAGGGCTTACTTCCCTGGTTCTGCCACAGAAGGGTGAGGGGAAACTCCACAGAAGGGGGTTCATAAAAGCCCCTCAAGTCAGAAGAGGGAGGGCAAAGACCCTTTATATGAAAAGTGCAGGGTAAATGTGGCCAGGCTGTAAAGGAAGGCCACACTGAGCAATGTGCACTGCAGGGCACAGACATGGCCATGAGCAGCCAAGCCTAAAAAGGATAGGTCACACTGTCCCTGCTTTGTCTCACCTCCTTGCATAAGCTCAGTGCAACTGGGCCTGACCCATCAGTGGGAGCCCCCCACACCTCGTACTGATGACCTTTAGCTCTAGCCCATCCTATCATTCTAAGAAAATCTGTCATTTTTACAGTCGCTGCAGGAACTCTACAGTGCTCAGTGGAAAGGAAACTGACGCCTAGTAAAGTCATTGCTTCAACTTGACTTTAGCCTCGCTGCCACTTAGGGCTCCCCCAGCAGCCCAGGGCTCATCCTTCTCAGGGAGAACATTTGCTTCCGACACAGGCCCCCCAAGCCTGCCAGGAACCTGGGGCATGCAGGCCCATGCACGTGTCTGTTCAGCCCATGGATTTATGACAGCAATTCTGGGCTCTTGTACTATGGGCGGAATGACCAATAGGACTTGGGCGACTTTTCATTAATGTCAGCAGGTTGGACATGTCGAGGGGAAGTGAGATAGGCTGGCTACAGCGTAGTGGCCATCGGAGTTAAAATTAGGCTTCTTGGGGCTAGAGGGGTAGTATAGCAGAGATGGCATTTGTTTTGCACGCGGCCAATTCGGATTTGATCCTTGGCATTCCATAGGGCTCCCCAAGTCTGCCAGGAATAATTTCTGGGCGCAGAGCTAGGAGTAACACTTGAGCATTGTTGGATGTGGCCCAAAAATTAAAAGGAAAAAAATTGGGTTTTCAGGCAGCATCTGACTGGTGTGTCTGGCTCAGCCTCTTGGTGAGAAGCAAAACCCATCATGCCTGGAGGCTTGTGCCACTGCCTAAGGACCCCAGGCCTGGCCCCACTAGCCCCTATCTCCCTGCCAATTCACCGCCTCTTCTGTGGTTCCTAGGTGGCCCCTCAGTGCTTCCTGCTCTTGGGGACGCCACTGACACTTTGGCTATGGTTTCTACCTGACATGTTTTTGCTTTGTCCAAACTTGTGGGGTTAGTCCCAGCCCCTCCCTGGTGGGGACAGTGGCTCTTAGAAGCCCTGACAGCATAGTGTGGCTCCCTAGCCTGGCAGCTGCTCAGAACCCTGGGAAAGTCCAGATCACCTGTGTGCCCCCACTGCTGTTTCTCACCCTTTGGTGCCCATTGCACTGCCCACTTCTGTCCCTCCTGCTTCCACCTCCTGTCTGTCCATCCAGCCAACCCATGCTAAGGTGTCAATGAAGCTTCAATCCCAGTCCATGGGGCTAAGTGGGAGTCCCTCCCACAGGGAAGGGGGCCCTGTGGCTCTGCTTTCTCTGGAATCCTTGCTCTAGCACCAAGGTGATCCTGTCAGCAGCTCAGCCTGCCCCCTCAGTTCTGAGGCTGCTGTGAGGACAGAGAAGGGGCCCTGGAAGATTCCAACTGAGACTCAGGTGGGAGCCAGCACCTAGGTCTTCTAAGGAGGACGGCTTGGCTGTACCCACAGTGGGAACAGAGGGGCCTGTGGCTGTACTCCCAGACTCATGACTTCAATACCAGAAACACTTGTCCATACACACTGCAGACTACTCCAGCATTTCATGAGGAACAGTTCATGTATTTCCACAGGCACATGATGAGCCAGTGAAGTAAGTGGTCCCCACCAGCATCCTGACCCACAACACAACAGCATATGCTGAACATTGGCAGCTTTTTCTTTCTAGAACTTTCTGGAGATGAGAAATATAACCACTGAGAAAAGGCATGTGGAGGTTGACCTAGGATGGGGTGGTTTTTTACAAAGGGCTGTTTGTAAGTGACCAAGCAGTATCATATGTAAGAAAAATCACATAAAGTCTTATATTTTCATATAAGAAAATCATATAAAAGCCCTGAGGTCCAAGAAATGGTACATTGGGGAGGGCGCTCACTTGAACGCAGCTGACCCAGGTTTAATCCCTGGCACCCCTGAGCATCACCAGGAGTGACCCAAAATCAAAAGCAAAAGTTGTCCTTTCAGCATATGGCTCAGGCCAGGCATAAGTTACACCTTCGGGTCAGAACCTTAAACCACAGTGTCTGAGTAGCCCCTGGCTTGGCCCTGGGCCCTCAAACACTGCTTTGATGCCTCCCCGCAGATCGTTTTGTTTTCGGTGAATATGAGTTGGAAGTTGGGGGACTTCTCGGCTAGGGGGCCACACTGTGCAGGTTGGCACAGTGCTGGTCAGGTTGAGAGGTCATCCTGGGCTCTGGACAAGTCTTCTGCCGGCCTTGCTATTTCTGGCCAAATCAGGTATTTCCTGCAGCCTTGTCCGCAGCCATGCACCAACGGACTGGCGACGGGAGGATCCTGGTTTTACTGCTGGAATGTCCTTGAGCACAGGGAGCTGGGGTGAAGCAGCCACTCACAGTGTGCCAGTGACCCAGAAGAGGGGTGTGTGCTGGGTCTGGAGGTGGGAAAACTTAGTCCCCATGGGTTATGAAATCAGTGTTTCCCAGTGTGAAGGGGCCAAGAGTGGGCACGGTGAGACCTGACATCATGCCGCGTCTCCTCACAACTGCCTGGCACAGGGCATGGCTAGGCAACCAGAACCTTCCACTCAGGAATTGGGACTGCAGCACAGCTCTTCCTCAGCTCACCTGAGCATGAACAGAGACACATCGTACCTGTGGAAGGTAACGTCTTTTCCATGGGTGCCACTGCTGTGGACAGGCTGGTGTGAGGCTTCTTCCATAAGGCACCCAGCATGGGCATGGGGATGAGGGACTGATCCCAGCCAGGACCCTTCCCTGCACCCCCTCCTGAATGGTAATAATCTGCCCCTGTAATTGCTGTGCAAGAGGAAAAGCCTCAGGAGATTTTGCATCTAATCATTTATTTATGACTCTGTGGATGGCAGCCGGTGCCGTACGCATCGGGGTCAACTCTGTGCTCCAAACAGTTGCCTGCTGTTTACATTTCAAGTGTATTTTGGTAACTGTACTCCAGCCCCCATCACACAAGGGCTCCGGCAGTGGGGGCGGCCTCCGGCCCTCAGTCCAACCACTTCATTACAGATGCCGCAGCCGACACCAGCCCCTTCAGTATGCGCTGAAATATGCATGTTTTTCCATCTCATTAATTCAGTCTACATACAATTAATTTTTGCCTATTAATAAACCCCTTGGTGTGGGTGACAGCTATCTAAACCACTTCCCCACGTGCGGAAGAGAACTGTACACTTGGAAATTTCCACCTCGTCTGCATTTTATTGTTTTGTGTGTGTATGTGTGTGTGTGTGTGTGTATGTGTGTGAAGAAGGGGTAGGAGGTAGAGGGTAGGTGAGTGGGTTAGAGGGAGTCAGGGCAGAAATACAGGATAGCCAGGAAGTGTAAACATGGAGGAAGCCAGCTAGCACTGGCTGATTGGACAGTTGAAATGAACATTAGCTCTAAGTGTGTATATGTAGCAGTCAGGGAATCCACCTCACTCATGGGGTCCTGGACCCAAGGAAGTTGAGGCCACCATGTATGTGAGACAGGCAGGCTTCTTGGAACTACACCCTCACTTCATTTTCATGCCCCCCGAGTATGAAAAGCTCCTGTGGTGATTTTCCATTTGCTCACACTGGGCAGAATTGCAAAGTAGAGGCCAGCCTTGCCCATGGGTAGTCATGGATCTTTATCTCTAGCACCAGCACTATAAGATCTCAGACCACTGCAGGTGTGACCCCTGAGCATAGAGCTGGGAAAGTCCCTAAACAGTCCGGGTATGACCCAGCCCCCCAAACATTAACGCTTAATAAAGGAGTCCATTGGGCATGTGGTTCATCTGTTGTTAATCAAGAGGAGAAGAAAAATCTCATAATAGAACCATCATCCCTGCTCCCTCTTGCTCAAGGTCCCACCCAGGTAGGCTGGATTGGGTCCTCAGAGGGCAACTCTGCTTTGCTCTTGGACACATCTCTCTGTCCAGGGAAAAGGCTATGTCTCCCAAAACTCCTGTTCCCAGACCCAGGGAGAAGGAAGTGTTCCCTTCACCAGTCTGAGGGGTTTCTGAGATTTCTCATAAAAGGGTGTGAAAATATAAAGTCATAGTTCACAAAACAGGTCAGTGAGGAAACCCAGATGCCAAGCTCCCAATGGCGATGGAGTCTTGGAGTCGTAAGGGACTTGTGGCTTGGACAGAAAAATAGAATTCTGTGACAGACACTAGAGTTCTGTTACCAGGAAAATTTAGTTTGGTGGACAATAAACTAGAGTTCTCTGGCTAGGAAACTGGAGTTCTGAGGCAAAAAACTTGAGTTCTGTGGAGAGGAATCTAGAGTTATGTGACAGGACACTAGAATTCTGTGGCAGCAAACTAGGTTTTTGTGACAAGACACTAGAGTTCTGTTGCCAGAAAAATTTAGTTCGGTGGACAATAAACTAGAGTTCTCTGGCTAGGAAACTAGTGTTTCCTTCTGTGACAGGAAACTAGTGTTCTCTAGCTAAGAAACTAGAGTTCTATGAAGAGGAAACTAGAGCTCTGTGGCAAGAAACTAGAGATCTGTTGCTAGGAAACTAGAGTTCTGTAGGCAAGTAACCAGAGTTCTGTGACAGAAAACTATAGTTCTATGGACAGGAATCTAGAGTTGTGTGACAGGACAATAGAGTTCTGTGGCAGCAAACTAGAATTGCTTACTCGTTACTTGTTACTAGTTACTTGCCTACAGAGGAAGGTTACTTGCCTACTGTGGAAAGGAAACTAGAGTTCTGTCACGGGAAACTAGAATTCTCTGGCTAGGAAACTAGAATTCTGTGGACAAGAAACTGGAGTTTTTGTGACAGGAAACTAGAGTTGTGGGGCCTGCTACTAAAGTTCTGTGGCAGGAAGCTAGAGTTCTGTGGACAGGAAACTAGAGTTGTGTGACCTGAAACTAGAGTTCTGTGACAGGAAACTAGAATTCTGTGACAGGAAATTAGAGTTTGTATGACAAGAAACTAAAGTTCTGTGGCAGGAACTAGAGCTCTGTAGACAGGAAACAAGACTTCTGTAACAGGAAATTAGCGTTCTGTGACAAGAAACTAATTTCTCTGACAGGAAACTTTAAAGTTTTTATGACAGGAACTAGAGTTCTGTGACTGGAAACTAGAGTTCTTTCACGGGAAACTAGAATTCTGTGGACAAGAAACTAGAGTTTTTGTGACAGGAAACTAGAGTTCTATGGACAGGAAGCTAGAGATCTGTGAGCAGGAAACTAAAGATTTTTGGCTAAGAAACTAGAGTTCTGTGCACAGAAAACTAGAGTTTTGTGACAGGACACTAGTTTTGTGACAGGAAACTAAAGTTTCTATGGCAGGATACTAGACTTCTTTGACTAGGACACTAGAGTTCTATGGACAGAAAACTAAAGTTTTGTGACTAGAAACTAATAATTTCTATGACAGGAAGTTAGATTTCTGTGGATAGGAAACTAGAGTTAAGTGGACAGGAAACTAGAGTTCTGTCACAGGAAACTAAAGTTTTGTGGACATGAAATTAGAGTTGTCTGGCTAGGAAACTAGTTTTGTGGCAGGAAACTAGAGTTCTGTGACAGGAAACTAGTGTTCTATGGACAAGAAACTAAGAGTTTTCTGGCTAGAAAACTGGAATTCTGTGGCAAGAAACTAGAGTTCTGTGCACAGGAAATTAGTTTTGTAATAGGACACTAGAGTTCTGTGGCAGGAAGTTTGAATTCTGTGACAGAAAACTAGAGTTATGCAGGCAAATAACTAGAGTTCTGTGGCAGAAAGTTCTGTGGCAAGACACTAGAGTTCTATGGCAAGAAACTACGAGTTGTAGGGCCTGATACTAAAGTTCTGTAGCAGGAAACTAGAGTTTCTATGACAAGAAACTAGAGTTGTGTGGCCTGAAACTAGAGTTCTGTGACAGGAAATTAGAGTTTCTGTGACAAAAAAACTAGAGTACTGTGACAGGAAACTGGAGTTCTGTAACAGGAAAGAGTTTCTATGACAGGAAACTACAGTTCTGTGGCAGGCCAGAGCAGCCGATGAAGTATCTACAGGGAAAAATTTGGAGCACTTTTCTGGGTTAATATGTGAGTAATGTCATGTGAAAGTTAGATTGTTCCGGCAGGATGTTTCATCCTTCCAGATCCTTCCAGTTGCACAGTCAGCTGATTTGAAAGCATGCTGAAATTCAGGCTTGCATGTGGTATGTCACTTGCTGATGGAGGCAAAAGTTTTCCAGGGGTTCGATGATCTGATATGACTGTCTGGAGGAGGAGGAGGTCTGATTGTCTGCGGGGGTTGGGGACTGGCACCCAGCACTTTAGGAGGAGGCATGTCTCCCAAGACCTGTCTGCTTCTCCCACTCACCTCTCAGCCTACATACTTGTGTTCTTGGGGTGCTATCTGTGCATCCCTGGGGACCTTCCCCCTTTACCCAATTGCATGTTTCCCCACTAAATGGTGAGTGGCTTGTACCACAGGTGGACAGGTTGGGGCCAGAGAAATAGTACTGAAGTTAGGGTGCTTGTCATGCACACGGCCTACCCAGGTTTGATCCCTGGCATCCCATATGGTTCTCCAAGCATCACTTGGAGTACTCCCCGAGTACAGAATCAGGAATAAGCCCTGGGCATAACTGGGTATAGACCCCAAACAATAGAGTGACAGTTTAATACAAGGAGTTTCCGTAACAGCTAAGGACAAACTCCAGTTGCTGCTTTGGAAAACTTGAAGGAAAATTCTATGAATAACAGGATTGTGGCTAGTAGGGGCTGTCCTGTGGAGATTTCAGAGCCCCCCACCCTAGGAATATCAGAATTCAGGGATAGGGACTACAGGGTCTGAGGAAGAGTCAGAAAGACAACTGTTTCTCTCAGGTCTCTGTTTCTCAGGATGTTCAGCAGAGACGCATATTTCTGGTGTGGGTTTTATCTCACTTTCTCCCATCAATACTTCACTGACTGGGCAGGCCCAGCAGTTGGCTGCCACTTCAGACCTGTATGCCATGGGGTGTTCTGGTCCTTTCTCAGAAATGAGTGTTCTGCATCCCCATCGTGTTTGTGAGAATAAGTGGACCCTCTACCTCAGTAAAGTCAGGCGACAGGGTTGTGAGACTCAGCTACAGCCAGCCAATGCTTGTGAGATTTGTTTGCACACTTAATGAATCATTTTTTTCAGAAGACAGGATGCCACCGTGGCCTGTTGCTCACACTTTGTTTTGGTTTTTTTGTTTTGTTTTATTTTTGTTTTAGTTTTTGTTGGTTTTTTTTCTTGTTTTTTTTTAATATATTTTTTATTTAAACACCTTGATTACAAACATGATTGTGGTTGGGGTTCAGTCATATCAGATGATACCCCCCATCACCAGTGCAACATTCCCATCACCAATGACCCAAATATCCCTCCTCCCCTCCCCACCCCTACCTGTACTCTAGACAGGCTTTCCACTTCCCTCATATATTCTCACTGTTAGGATAGTTCGCAATGTGGTTATTTCTCTAACTAAACCCATCACTCTATGTGGTGAGATTCATGAGGTCGGCTGTAACGTCCAGCCCTCCTCTCTTATGTCTCTGAAAATTGTTGAGAAATGTCTCATTTTTCTTAAAATCCATAGATGAGTGAGACCATTCTCCATCTTTCTCTTTCTCTCTGACTTATTTCACTCAGCATAATAGATTCCATGTACATCCATGTATAGGAAAATTTCATGACTTCATCTCTCCTGATGGCTGCATAATATTCCATTGTGTATATGTACCACAGTTTCTTTAGCCATTCATCTGTTGAAGGGCATCTTGGTTGTTTCCAGAGTCTTGCTATGGTAAATAGTGCTGCAATAAATATAGGTGTAAGGAAGGGTTTTTTGTATTGTATTTTTATGTTCCTAGGGTATATTCCTAGGAGTGATATAGCTGGATCATATGGGAGCTCAATTTCCAGCTTTTGGAGGAATCTCCATATCGCTCTCCAGAAAGATTGAACTAGTCGGCATTCCCACCAGCAGTGGATAAGAGTTCCTGTCTCACCGCATCCCCACCAACACTGCTTGTTCTCATTCTTTGTGAACACAGAGCACCTTGTCCCAAATGTCCCATGTCCTTCTGGCTGGCGTTCCTGGGCAGCAGCCACTGTGTACCAGGCAAAGGGTCTGGAGAAAGCTGAAGTATGTGTCACTGCACCCAGGGCCAGCCTCCGATCCAAAAGCCTCGGTTGTCTTGCTGGCTCTCAACATCATAAGTGGCCTCCATGTGGCCTAGGTGCCAGGCATCAGGGTAGTGGTGATGTTTTCTCTGCATAAGAAAGGCTTGGATCAAGGCTGGGCCAACCCCATGACAGCCCCACACAATGATCTCTCTGCCCTGAACTCCTGTATCTGCAGGTTCTGAGTCGGCCATGGACAGGGCAGCAGGGGCACTGGCCCTGGGCTGGGGGCATAGTCACCAGATGGACTGTGATTAATTGGCTTTTAAGAGATTCCGATTCAGTTGCCACAAATTGCCTACAGAGCCCACTGCCCTGGAAGTGGCCCTGGGCTCTTTCCCAAAGACTGGGGTTGGGGGCATATGGCCCCACACCAATCAGGACAGGATGGGTCTGAGCCCAGGCCTCAGGTGTGGATTCAACAGTGCCAACCACCAGGTTGAGTCCAGTCTTGGGTCTGCTCTGAGGAGGGTTGAGTTTGTAACCTTGGCTCCTGCAGTGCCTCTGGACCAGGTTCCTTTGAGGTCACTGTACTCCTAGAGCACAAGAAGCTGGCCTGTCCCCCAGCTCCTGCTTCCACTTGGTGGTCCCCGTTACTACCCAATGGCCCTGTCAGTGCTGACAATGGGGCTGGGCAAAAACAGGTCTGAGCTCACATACTAGGCTGGATGTAACTCCTAGGCTCATTGGTGCTGTCTGAGAGGTCCCAGGTCTTACTTATCTGTGATCAGTTTGTCTAGAGGACACTCCCAGTGGGGCTGTACCTGGCATTTTGCATGGGTCAGAGACCTCTGGGACCGCACTCAGGGGTGTTGAAACTAAGAACTCAGGTCTTAGTTTATATCTTAGTATATCTGCCCTCAGGTGCTCTAACCCCTGACCTATCTCCCTGGTTCCCTATTGGGCTCTGCATTGATTTATTTTAAAATCCTTAAGAATAAACACCTCACTGATGATTGGGGCCAAATGTTTCTTTGCAATATCCAGTTTCCCCTCTGACATCTTCCCCTGACATTCTTGTTCCTCAAAATGGACTTTTCTGGGGCATTTGCAAGCCCTGTTCTCAGAGGAACGCCAGATCAGCAAGGCCCAAACTTCTCAGGGATGGTCAGTACTGAACCCTCCCCAAGGACTTCCAAGTGGTCTCCATGTGACCCACTGGAGAATGAGTTCAGGGATCCCAAAATACTCAGAAATATCGAGCTGACCTGAGTGAGCGCATGGGTGAGCATACACAGGAAGGCCTTGCTGGCAGGGATATCTGGAAACCAGCATTCTCGGGTGACTGGTAGGTATCCTTCTTGCATGTGCAGGCATCAGAGTCCAGGCCAGTTCCTGCAGCCCCCTTTCCTGTGGTTGGGCATTTGTCCCTCAATGCTGCCTTTCGACTACTGCTAGGGAGACAGTGATGCTCCCTGGTTCCCTCGGGAAGGAAGGGGCTAGACAGTTACAGCTGTGGGGCCTGCATAGACTAGAACCCAGTGTTTTCTCTGGGCCCTCATTGACTAGAGCCCTGTGATGGCTGTATTGCTGTTTCTGGGAAGAGCTCAGAGGGATGCCGACCTCACCAAACCCTTGAAAGCAGCGCTAAGGAAGCTAGTGGCATCACCCAGGAAGTGGCATCTGAGGTCCAGCTGGAACTCTGGCCCAAAAATGTCAGCACCACGGGGACTAACGAATGTTTTCTACTTCTTGGAATTCACCTCTTCAATATCAGGGCTCTGGAAAAAAGATTTTCTTTTACTAATGTACTTTTTAGACTTGTTCTGTAGCTAACATTATTTTATGACTCTCTGTCCTTGCCAGAAAGCACATTTTAAGTGTTTCAATTCAAAATTAAATATGACCTCAGTGTTTTAAAACACAGTTACATTAATTGTCCATCGCTTAAGTTTTGTTCTTTTTCCAGCCACTCACAGGCGGCCGAATGTTGGAGGTTAAACACAGTGTCTCCCACTCTTCCCACCGTGAACACGCTCCAGCTGCAAGAAAACACAGAACAGCAAAGATTTCTGTTTTTGTTTTAAGATGGAACTGCGGGAAGCTGTTTCCGACAAATAATAACCGTGTGTTACCCCAGGATCAGAGGCGACACTTTTCTTTAGAAATGCCACCGTGTTTGATACTGGGGAACTGTGTTCCTTATTTAGCACTGTACGAAGCTATTTGCCAGCCGGGATTATTTATTAATGAGCCCTGCACAGGAGTTGGTAGACCTAAGGCCCAGGGGTGTGGGTCAGTCCTGATACAAAACACACCCTTTGGAAAGGACTGAGGCAGCGTGCTCTGATTGTTATATTTTAGTGAAACCTCTTCCCACCCTAAGATGCAAAATCACGTACCCATGATGCAGCAAGCCTGAGCAGCCTTGCAGAGGCTGGGGAGGGTCAGTCTATGATGGGGGATCCCTGCTTTAGTGCAGAGGAAATGAATCAGGAACCCACCTCATAAGAGATGGTGTGGTTAAAGGGGGACCCCCACCCCTTACTCTGTCCCTGCTCTGCACCTTGGCTCTCCCCATGTTGCCCACATACCTGCAGCCCCTCACCTGCTTCCTCCTGAAGCACATGGGAAGGTTGAGCTTCACCATTGACAGTCCTAGGGATCCTCCTCCTCCTCCAATCAGGCCTGTGGCTTCCTCTGGTCAGCCCAAAGACCCTCCAGGAGAAACCTGGGAATGGTTCAGGTGACCACAGTATTCTCTTGTGAGGTTGGAGCTGATTTCACTCCAGCAGGGAGAGACCACTGGGCAACCCTGTTCACTGTGGTCTTATTCATCACATCTGTGATTGTCGCAGAGCAGGGGAACGGGGTTCCACCCCACAGTTGGACCGTGCCTCTCAGGATCAGAAGTTTGCAGGTTGTGGCTGTTGGCGGTGCCAGGATCTCTGGGCTTGGTTTCTCGTTGGGAACAGTTGCTCTGGGATAGTCAATGGGCAGGCAAGATCTAAAATGCATTTTCAGGATCACCATGGGAGTGTCCAGCAAAATCAGCTGGTCACTACGCAGGCTCCCGAGGGTCAGCTGCACCAACAGACAGCATAGGCGAGCTCTGTGCCCAGGGATTGACCCTTTGTGCTCCGACCCACCAGCTGAGTCCTCCCAACACAGCCCCTGCGGATGTGCCAGGTCACCTGACACTGGCAACCCATCTCACTGGAGAGAGAAATGCAGTGCGAGGAGAAGGGCCAGAGATGTCGTGAGACACAGAGACATCAGAGACACAGAAAAGCTGTAAATGTACTTTGGGCTGTTGCCTTGACCATTGCCTTGTGCTTGGCTCCCCTCATCCAATCCAGGTTCAGAAACTAGATACCCAGAGAAGAGCAGCAGAGTAGTGAAAAGTCACCTCACTCACTCAGAAGATCTCTGTGGGGAAGTGGGCAAGGGGGGCGGGGGGCAAGAATGTGGTGAAAACCATAAACATGACTCTTCCATGGGTTCTATTCCTGACTCAGTCCCTGACACCCCATGAAGTCCCATCACCAGGAGTACTGCCAAGCATGGCCCAACTTCCCTGCACCCCAAGTTCTCCTCTGGTTATTTTCTTCACTGAATGTTCCCTTGGGAGCAGAACTAGAGAAACCCATGCGGAAGCACAGTGATTAGGACGTGTCCGTATTTACCATCGCTCACTCGTCCCTGCCCCAGGTCTGGCACAGGGTCTCCCCCAGAGCTGACAATCCACTGGTGGGGGGGGGGTTCTGCCTTCCTGGGCACGCATGTGGGAAATGGGGCTCAGTGCCATAGAGCCAGGGCTGCGTTCAGAGGCTATTGGAACTCATTATTGGGCACATTTATAATATTAATAACCACGTTTCCAGAAGTTGTCACATCAAGTAAAAGATCTTCATTCCAGGCTGTCTTTGGGGGCCGAGTGGAGACTGGATGCCTGCATTTAATAAATTGTAGTTTCAAGGAGTCATTTTTGTAAATAATTAGTTTCAGTGAAAGAATAAGTTAGCATATTGTGTGCATCTAATGTTGCGAATGTACACAGCAAACTTTGCTATTAATCAACAGTCAAGCACCGCGAGTGAGGTCTCATACATAATGAATTGTGCTTGAACCTCATGGGCTTCTTGATAGAAAAATAAAAGAAAACACAAGTGTCGTAAGCTTTTGAATAAAATTTAACTAGATTGCTCTGCATCCTGTAATTGTTTTGGAATCAGCTGGGACCTGATAATTCATCTATAGTTTTGGGGTGTTTTTATCTTCATCTGTCAAAGAGTGGAGATTTTTAATGATATGTTAAAATGTTGATAAAATATAATTTTCCTTTTAACCATTGGGTCGTTTAGGGGAGAAAGTAAAAAGCCCTGTTAAGGCCTCTGAGTATGCCAGATAGGCTGCTAAAATGTCTTTTTCAAATGCTTAGTGTGGCCCATGTCTCTTTGAAAATCAGTTTGTTTGATTTTTGTATTATTTTTTGTGAGGGCCACTCTTAGTGGTGCTCAGGGGTTACTCCTGGCTCTGCATTCAGGAATCACTCCTGGTGGTAGTCGGGGAACCATATGGGATACTGGGGATCAAAACCAGGTTGGCCACGTGCAAAGCAACCTACCCACTGAGCTATCACTCCAGCTCCACAAAATCAAGGGTTTGGGTTTTTGTTTGTTTGTTTTGGTTTTTGGTTTGGGGGCCACACTCCATGATGCTCAGGGGTTACTCCTGGCTATATACTCAGAAATCGCCCCTGGCTTGGAGGACCATATAGGATGCTGAGGGATCGAACTGCAGTTTGTCCTGGGTCAGCCACTTGCAAGGCAAACGCCCTACTTATTTTGTTCTTATGGCAGGTACGTTATGTGGATAGTGTTTGGAAATTTCCATAAAATTCTAAAATACTGCCATAAACTCTCTGTGTTCTTATGTAGGTTCGGACTTTAATTTGAATTCCAGCTACTGAAGGCTTGGATTCCTGTAAGAACCCAGTCCAGGGTCCCACCAGGGCTGGACCTTGGGGCTAAGGGATTGGGGGCTGAGGCCACTAGATATGGAGTAGAAATTCTCTCCTCTCGAAGCCTCAGAACCAAGCTGTAGTGTCCACTCTATGCCAAGCTACTTAGCTGGACCTGTGTCTGTCCTGACCTGTCTGTCCTTTCTCAGCCTCCAAAGGACACACCTGAAACCAACCCTCAAATGCCACTGGCTCTGGTATCCACGCAACTGAGTTCTCTTCTCATGGGGAATTGGAGTGAGGGAAGAGTCCAGCAGTCTTCCCCATGGACCCCACCATCTTTTTTTTTTTTTTTTTTTTTTTTTTTTGGTTTTTGGGCCACACCCTGTGACGCTCAGGGGTTACTCCTGGCTATGCGCTCAGAAGTTGCTCCTGGCTTCTTGGGGGACCATATGGGACGCCGGGGGATCGAACCGCGGTCCGTCCTAGGCTAGCGCAGGCAAGGCAGGCACCTTACCTCCAGCGCCACCGCCCGGCCCCAAGGACCCCACCATCTTGCTGGCCTGTGTCAATGGTCATTAAGCCTCAGCTCTTGAGTGGGTCTGTGTGCCCAGAGCTGTGTGTGAAGGAGAGAAATGCAGTTTGGGCACCTCTCTGTAGACGCCCCCTGCTGCATGTGTCAGGCACCTGGCAGGCTTTGGCTTGCTCCTCTTCCGCTTGATTTGTGTAAATCAGGGTTTCTGAGCACCCAGATTCTGGTGTCTCCATTTTCTGCAGTTGGGTGGTAAGTTGTGACTGTTGGGAGAATTCCACAAGCCTGTTGTGGACAACCACGGAAGTGACTTACTTGGATCTCCCAGAAGCCATGGCAGGCAGGGCATAGGCACAGGTATTGGGAGAGGTAGAGGGGAGAGTGGCAAGGCCCTGTCAGCCCGCCACAGCCAATAGGGCCTTCTCAGAGGCCATGTTCATGACAGCCCTGGCCCTACCCTGAGTGACGGCCATTATTCCATTGTCCTACCATCCCACCTTCCCTCTATCCCCTTGTCCCATTGTCCCATCATCCCATCCATCCTACTGTCCCATCCACCCCATCCATTCATTGTCTTATCCATTCATCTCATTTGTCCTATTATCCCATTGTCCCATCTATCTTAATACCTCCTCTTCCTACCATCCCATTATTCCATTGTTCCATCTGTCCCATCCTCCTGTCCTGTCATTCCATCCATCCTATTATCCCTTCTGTATCATTCATCCTAATGTACCATCCTTCCATCATCCCATCCATTCTACCATCCCATTTGTTGCATCCATCCTATTTGTCCATCTGTCCCATTATCCCATTGTTCCATCATTCTATCTATCACTCGGTCCTATACTCCCATCATCCCATCCATCCCTTCGCCTCATCATCTCCTCGCTCCTCTCTGGCTTGAATCAAGGCCCCAAGCCTTTCCCAGCTTTCTCATTCATGTACTACCTCCCATCTTCTTCTAGAAGTGAAACCTCTTTGCTTTGGTCAGAAATTATAATGAAGTGCAGGAAATGCCCATCAGGTATCAACAAGACTGATCAGACCCATGAAATTGGGCGCTCTGATGGTACCAGCTTTATGAGCAGGTACTCTATGCAGTCTCCCCATCCCTCTACTGCAGTGAATGAATGTGGTCTAGGCCAGGCTCAGTCTCCAGCAGGCCTGGACACTGGCCTGGCCTGGCCCAGCCTGCCCAGTTCTTCTTGTCAGGGCATCTGTAGCCCAGGGGCTTAGTAAAAAAAAAAAAAAAAACACTCCTTGCTCATCTACACATGCCAGTCCCCGTCTCTGCAGACCCTGAGGGGGTAGGCCCAAGGCACATCCTGGACTTGGGGCCTTGGAACAACAAAGCATTCCAAACTTCTACCCTGTGATTGAGAATCGTTGGAGGCATCTATGCAGAAGCAAGGGCTGGTTGGCACCATACAAGCGAGGCCGGATCCCGGAGCCACTCCTGCTCGCCCCACAGATGTGGTCCAGACTGCCCGCCTTATTTTCCTCTGTCCTTGTCCGGGAGCTGCAGAACTCACAGAGGAGGGCTCAGCAATTCTTCACTGCCAGTCAAGTCTTGGATCACCCCAAAATCTGAACCCCAGAGTCTTCTGGAGTTTCAAAGTTCACCACGCACCTTTTGTGGCAGGAGAGAGCCAGGGGCTCTTGGTCCAGTGGTGACCTTGTGAGGAACTTTTGCCTAGCACCCACATACTAATGCGTGAGCAGCCCACCCTCTGTGCCCTAAGAACCCTACTCCCTGCCTGAGCCCTGCAACCCCTGGAGTGTGGCCTAGCAGTCTGGGATGGCCTATAGTCATCAGCTGCTCCAGTATCTTCCCCGTGCTTTGGGACACCATGGATGGACACCACAGCCTCCATTCTTGGAGGGGTGGGGCAAGGTTAGGGATCTTGAGGGAACAATCTGGAACTTGGGATCCAGAGTTTGCTGGGATATGAGGAGACACTGGTTGGTAAGGGTGGCCCTAAATGGGACGAAGCCAGACTTGCTCCCTCAAGGACAGGATAAGCAAGGCTGGGGGTGGCCAGGCTAGGCCAGGGCATCAATTTCACTTTATTGTAAAAGTGGAAATGTATGTCCTGGCTCTAAAAATGTGCTTTTATGTGTGTGTGTGTTTCATGCCGTTCGTTTTAAATATCACCTCGTAAATCCTCACTTTGGAATCAAAGCTGTTTAATTACATTTCACCCATGAATAGTTATCTGATGCCAATGGAGGAAGAGTTAAAAGGAGGAAATCGGAGGTTGAGATCTTTAGCACAAGCATAAAAAATCAATTTAAGATGAATTTTACTACTATAAAATTCTTCCAATGTCCTTTTAAAAGTAGCGGTGTCAGGAAACGCAGCCTCCATTCAATTCCCTCCATCTCAGGGGGTTGGGGGGACCCTAGGATGCCCACACATGTCACATTCTCTTGGGGTGTCTCTGGATAAGGAAGTGGGGTCCTCTGAGCTGAGCAGGTGACCCCACACTTCAACCCAGGTGACATACAAGCTCCTTTAGTCCCCCAGCTCAGTGTCCCGGTACTCCCAGAGGGTCCAAGCTGACCTCTCTCTCTATCTGGAAGTGTTGGGCTCTGTGCAGACTCAGCCATTCTTTTTGCCTTTACAGCCCCATGATACCTGCAGGGCCACTCCCAGCAGACACACCAGAGTCCCTAGCACAGTGCGTGGCCTGGCTGCAGACCTACTTCCATGAGCCCCAGACTGTGAACTCACTGCCCTGGCCCGCTCTCCACCACCCCGTCTTCCAGCAAGGTCAGTACTGGGCCCTGGGCTTGCTCTCCCAGGGCTGAACTTGGCTGCTTCACGCATATGTCACCACTGGGCTTAGTGACGGGATGAGGTGGCCACAGGGTGAGGGCGGGAGGTTGCTGTCTCCCCACCCCGAGGACTGCAGGAGTGTTGGCCCAAGCTCCCTGGGGTTCACAGAGAGGCAGAAACCTACAGGTGGGCACTGGGCACTGGTGGGGCCAGACTAGATCACATCTGGGCTGAGGGGTGTCAGCATTGAGCCTCTCTGCTGCTGGCCAGCACAGGGCCAGCCTCAGGATACTCTGTTTCTGAGAGGAGTTTCTCTTGGGCTGATGTCCTCTGAAAGGGGCCCAGTGATATCTCTGGGACCCTGAAAGGCTCATTTCGTACCATCTCTTTGTTGGTACCAACCAAACCCTTTCCAGAATTTCTGTGGTAGCTTCTGCTTTTTGAATCACAGCATCTGAAACCAATCCGCAGAGGTGCATTCTGGGGACTGGGGAGGTCCTTCCATTTCCATGCTCTGCAGGAAATGTCTGTAGGAGGGTGCTCCTCCCTGCCGTGCTCCACGGACCACCCTTCTTGTCCTCCCCATAGTGCTCCCTGCAGTGACCCTCGGCTGTCTTCCCTGTAGTGCTCCAGACTGCAGCCTTTGACTGTCCTCTCCACAGTGCTCCCCTGGTTACCCTCAGCTGTCCTCCCAAAGTGCTCCCTGCAGCAGCTCTCAGCTGTCATCTCTACTGTGCTCCCCACAGTGGCTTTTGGCTATCCTCCCTGCAGTTCTCCCTGGTCACTTCCAGTCGTACTCACAGTGCTCTTTGCTGAGGATCTCACTATCCTCCCTGTAGTGAACCACCAACCACCCTCATCTGTCCTCCCTGCTTATGTCCCCTGCAGTGGCCCATAGCTATCCTCCCTGCAGTATTCCAGTCTGTAATTCTTGGTTCTCACCTCACCCTGCCCTACCCAGCGGTCTCACACTTGACGGCCTTTTCCATGCATGTCCTTGGAGTTTTCTCTGAAAAGTGATGGGCGGTTCCTTTGTAAGTGAAATGTTGAACACTTCCATCATTTCCTCGTCACAGCTATTAGCTGTCGCCATGAAATACTGCGCGTGACAGAGCAAAATTCACCACTTTAGCTCTGTGTCTGGATGCACGTTTGGGGGGACTACTGAAACCTGTCCCCAGCTTCCCTCGCCACAAGAGGCTCCTTCCTTCCCTCCTGCTTCAGTCTCTGGGCCTGCCAGGTGCTGCTTTGGCCCTGGAGAGCCTCAGCACCCCCAGGAGATGACACTATAAACTAAAACTAGTGGGGAGAGCCCAGCAGGCTCAGTGGGAACCAGCCCTCCAGAGATGCCCACCCCAGCCAGACCACTGGGACAGGGAGTGCTGAGCAGGACCCACTGTCTCAAGGGCAAGCACCCCTCAGCCTCCCTGTGAAGGAACTTTCTCACCCTCCTGTGTGCCCTGTCACTGCTTGAAGGAACATCCTAAGCCTAAGGCCTTGAATGTGGCTCTTCCCAGAGTAGGGTGAATGCTTAGCACAGAGGCAGCCTGGTCTCAGGCACCTTGCGGACCCCAGGCTGGTCGTTTACCAATGCTCCAGAGCCCATGTATAGACCAAGATGGCTTGCAGCTCTGAAGGTAGATCAGGTGGGATAACGACCTGGACACACCCCAGAGCTGGCCACTGCTTTTCAGGAGCAGAAATAGGGCACCCGGGGGCATCTTGGAGAGCTGGATGGGCGGGAAGTGAAGGGCGGGAAGGTAGAGATATGGGCAGGGCCAGCAGGCCAATTAGATCTGACAGCCAGAGACCCCACAGTTTTCTGGTGGCTTTGAAGCAGGAGGAAAATTGTGAGGGGCTCAGGTCAGGACAGGGTTCAGACAGGTGTGGGCCTCCTCAACATGGCTCCTGGGGACGGGCCACTCACCATGTGACCAGTTTTTATGTCCCAAGGCCCTCCCTGTCCCCTGCCTGTGCCTGGAGGTCAGGCAAGGGCATCTGCCTTCTTCGTTTCCTCTGTCCATAGCTTCCTTGGACCCAGGAGCCCACATGTGGACAGGACCCCAGGTGGCCTCATCACATACACACACACACACACTCTCTCTCTCTCTCTCTCTCTCTCTCTCTCTCTCTCTCTCTCTCTCTCTCAGCCATCTCACCCCATTTGAATCACTGGCAATTCTGTTCACTCTAGGGAGAAAAGTGTGACCCCCGTCCCGGGACAAGGATTGGGGGTCTTTCAGGGTTTGGAGAGCAACAGCCAGCCAGCCGCCCAGGACAGTTCAGCTCACTCGGTCCAACCCTTCACTATCTGCAAGGGCCTCTGGGCCAATTTTCCTGTTACTGAATTCATAGGCCAGTGACGCTGAGTCCAGTCGAGCAGAGTCCAGAGTCCCATGTCTTGTCATGCTTCCTCCCGCCCAGCGGTGGCCATTAGGTCTTGTTTCTTCTAGTCTTTGTTCTGAGCCCCAGGCACAGCAGTGCTTCCTTCCAGCCAACAGCTTTCCACCTCATTCTGTCTTGGAAATTTTCTAGGACTTTATAAACACCACAGTTTTCACAGTTGCTTATAATGTCAAGCACTCTGTGTCCCCACACCATTCCCACCGCCAGTGTGATACCCCGCTGTCCCCGGATTTCCACCCACCCATCAACCTGCCCCTTTGATATTCCAAAATAATTTACTTCATAATGTCTGTTACAACAAAAAGTAATAGAATTAACAACAACAAACAACAATAATAATCTTTCATAAGAGAAAATTTGCAAAACTTGTTCAATCTCATTGGGCCCTTAAATCCTGTCCAAGGGTTGACTGAGCTGTTTGTGGAGATTTGATCACTCTGTGTTGCTGGTTTTGTTTGTTAACCATGTATGGCAACCATGTATAACCATGTATAACTCCTAATTTGGTTTGTTCCTACTGGGGGGATCGATACTGCAACATTTGGAGGTGTTTGTAGCTGTGTAGATGGCCGTGCACACCAAGAAATCCAGGTCGTGGGTGACATGGCGGCTGCAGTGAGGCCTCATGCCTCATCTTTTAAGTTCAGTTCTTTCTGGCCCTCAGAATCACGACAGAGATTGTCATTAGTATCTGATACCATTTCTGTCCTTTTCACCCCACCCTTGAACCTATGACTGTGAAGGCAGATAGGCATGTACGTCTACAGTCTCTGAGAAAATGCATTTGTGGCACGTGTGTGCATGACCAGCTGTTTGCAGGGGTGTGAGGAAAGCTTAGGAACTGCCTGAGACAGACATAGTGGGACAATGAGGAGAGGTAAAAGACAGAGGGAGCTGAAAATCAGGGCCAGGTATGTGGCTCAGTGGTGCTGCACTGGCCTTCATGTGGGAGACCCTAAATTTGCTCCTCCCAGGACTGGAAAAACAAAAGTGCTAATTCTTTAGACTATTGAAGTAGCAAGTCCAAACTCTCCAAAGACCTGTGGACTGGGGGTGGGAGGCTCAGTTGGATTGAAGGGGGTTATTTTCTATTTGGGTTGGGACAGAAATGTCCCCTTACCTAACAGAAGGTTAGCCCTGGGCCTGCTGGGGATCATCTCTGTCAGGGAATCTCTCACAAAGAGGGTCTGTTCTCAGCTGCAGAGATGCTGAGAGGGATAAGCCCAGCCTTGAGTCCAGTAAAGTTCAGCCACACCTGTAGGGGTTCGGCCTCTGGGCAATGCCAGGGGCTCCTGGGACGCAGCATTACTGAAAATTTGCCAACATTGCTGAGATGCCCAATGTCATGTTCCCCCGAGTCTCTGTGAATTACAGAAAACAGTGACACCCGAGAATGGTTTATCTCACAGAGTCCCCCGCACCCCGGGACTCAGCCAGGCTGGAACTTCCCAGGGCTCTGCCAAAAGGAACTGATCCAGCACCCCTGTGGGGGCCAGGTGGCATCTCATCACAGATGTAGATACTTGAGTCTTTGAAGCTCTAGCTGGTGCCACTTCGGTGGGAAACTACACAGTGAAATAGGATCGTGGCACCGACCTAGGAACTGAGCAGCAAACCAGGGGTTGTTTCCATGGAATTGGGACCGTGGCTCAAAGACTGGAGTGAATCCTTGGCCTGCTGAGCTCTGGGCTTCAACACTACCAGCAACTACTTAGGGGCACTAGGCCTGGAACAGCCCTGGAGCAGGGTCAATGTGGTCCCCAAACCCAAGATTGAGAGTGGTCCTGTCCATCTCTGCCAGTGTAAGAGTCCATGAGGGGTCCACATGGTAAACTGGGCCACCCTCTGCTCCAAGAGCCATAGGCCAGCAGGTTGGCCTCCTTGGAGCTGTGAGCTGCCGCTTTGTCCTGGGTTTTGCATTTGCAACAGACTTGGATAAATCAGGGGTGTGTGTGTGTGTGTGTGTGTGTGTGTGAACTGCCACTTTGTCCTGGGTTTTGCATTTGCAACAGACTTGGATAAATCAGGGTGTATGTGTGTGGGGGGGTGTATTGTGTGTGGGGTGTATTGTGTGTGGGTGTGGGTGGGTGTGTGTTTCTCCCTAATCTTATGAGTCTTTTCAAAGGAGACTCTGATGCTTCATGTCTTAAAGTTTTATCTTCTCACTGTCATCACTCAGTGTGCTGCTTCTGAAGAGATTGTCATAGTATCCTTGGCAACACAGAACACTTGATCCAGTGCTATAGACCCTGTTGATGCCTTTCTGGGTCGCCCTAGCAGGAATTGAATGACCCCTTCCACCTGTGTTTTTTCACTTGTGATTTTTTTTTCTTTTTTCAAGAAAACATGAATGAAAATGCCCACAAAATTTGCCTGTTACCAATGGGTAGTGGGTAGTGGAGTATATAAATATTGATACGGAGTTAACAGCTTTAATGCCGTAAAGCTCTTTATAGGTGCCCAGAGCATGAAAGTTCTTCCTCGAAATGTTTTATCACCCGTGAGTTCCACCTGACTCTGAGTCGATGACTGCATAGACAGACAGTCGCTGTCAAAGGTGGTCCCAGGCGCCCAATGGGCGAAGGGCAGGGTTGGCCTGGGCATCTTTTATCTGGGTCAGTGTCATCTTTGGAAGTTCATGGCTACCCCCTAGGATTCCTCTGTGCCAGGAGACTGGTCGGGCATTCTGGATGGGCCTTGAGTGAAGGCTGAGGAAGAGAAAGTTCTACCTACTAGGAAACATGCATGCTGGTCCCTTTGGTCCACATCCATCCTCCTGCCCTCCCTCCAGGGTATGTGGTGTCACTGATGCCTCGGGGACACTCTGAGCAGCTAGCCCTGCCCCTCAACCATGTGACAATCTGTCCATCACCATGGCAACTGCTCTGCCTCTTCCTGGCTCTGCTGTCAGCCACTGCATCTCGAGGGTTAATCCCTGAGCATCTGAGTGCACAGAGTCCCCTTTCCAAGTGCCCACGAGCCTCCTGGACAGGGGAAACTGTCCCCAGACAGCTCCTCTCTTCTTCCTCAGCTCCTCAGTCCATGCCCGAGTCCCAGAGATTCATCCATCCATTCATTCCGACAACAATTGTGTCTCTTCCACTTGGGAGATCAAAGATGCAAGATCCAACCTAAGTGCCCGGCCAGTCCTCAGCCCCACCTCCCTCTTCCAGAATTGGGCGTTTGATGCTCGCAAGCAGCCCCTGTTAAGGCCCGCACTGTTGATGATGGGCTTAAAACAGCACCAATCTGGCGGAATATGATGGTATCATTAGTTTGTGAATCGCATCCTTGACAATAACGGCAGAGGCGCCAAATCGGTTTAAAAGAAGATAACAGAATGGTTTAAGCTACTTAGGTTGAATGCCAATTATATTTTAATATTCAACGGAGCATATTTTACGAAGAAAAAAGGCCGCGTTGACGCCTGCATAACTCATCGGCGGCGCCGGCCAGCTGTGCTACTCCACTCTCCGCATCACTTTGTGCATTTTAGTAGCATGGTAATTTAGTGGAGAACTACCTGAGTGATGGCATTTTCAATGAGCAGGTAATCTACAGAGAATTTTTATATGGTTATGAGTTCTGTGCTTCAGCCCAGCAACACAAAAATACATCAAGACCAATTACGGTATCAACTTTCAGTGTGATACCCTTGCCACGGAGTGCGTGTACGCCTGCCCCAGGCATTTCAAATTGCATCTAATTTGAAATCTTTGGGGTTTTAATTAAATTTCAGAATATATGGAATTCTTCATTAGTACCTGCTCTGAATAGCACATTACCCTGTTCGCTGTCCCTCGTTAAAGGCGGCGGCGGCGAACAGTTGGTTTCGGAGCTGATCTTTGGAGGGGCCTGGGCATTGGAACAGAAATAGTGAAATGCAAAATAATATCCAGAAGATTATTAGTCCAGAGAGAGTCTCTTGATTTGTATTTTAATGGAATTTTACATTTCTCTTAATGATTTGCAAATTGTCCTCTGATTATAAGATGCATTAAGCTTTTCATTTTAATGGCAAAGACACAGCCATTAGTAGAATTTCTTTGCCTGCCCTGTCTTTTCTTTCTTAGAGAACTTCCCTGCAGCAGATAAATATTGAAACCATTAACACCTTTTGATGTCGAGCCAGTCTGCATTTTGGACCCTCACACACGCACACACACAGGGGTCTCCCTATGGGCATCAGCACCTGGTTGGGGGCCTTGCATGCCCACCCCGAGCTGTGCGCCCCTTTTTGCGATGAAGGTTTTGCCTTTGAAATGGTCGCTGGGTGGCCTTGTTTGTTTGTGCCCAAGCTAATGCATTTAAATATCATTAACGGCCCAATTTGTATTAATAAAAGCAGCTGGGGCCTGTGTGTGCCTTTGACATGCTCCAGGCTTGCCTAGCTAGATACAGGGCTGGAGGGAGAGGACAGAGAAGCATACGTGGTGGGATCTGGAAGGAGAGACCACCACCACCACCACCCCGCAATCCTGCAGACTCAGGAAGGGCTGCAGAGCAGAAGGCTAGGGGCTCAGAGCCTGTCCATGCTGGTCCCACGTGCAGCTCTGCCCATGCTCTGGCCACTGGGTCATGTCCTGCCTCGGGCGAGTTGTTGGGGAGAACCTTTTGCTCGTGGGTGAACTGTTGGGCACCCTGGGCTGGGCGCTAGTGTCCAGGGCCCAGAGCCCTTCCCATCCCATCCTGGGGCTCATCCTCCCCAGTCCCTGGGGGTCCAGCAGTTGCGGATGAGGTTGTTGGTGTGAAGCCAGGAAAACCCAGGTGCCCTCCAAGGTCAGGCAGGTCAGACCTCACCCCTGCCTGGTTGGCTCCAGGTTGGAGAGTGGCTGTGGGCACCCCCAGCTCCCTGCCAGCCCGAGGGAAGGGCACTCCCCCACCCAGTTCCTGCCACATGTCAGCTCTGCAGATGTGTAGGGTCACCCATGGGTGATGGGTGCTATCAGAGTGAGGTGCATGTCCTGCGGCCTGTACGACAGGGCCCCAACTCAGAAGGAAGCTTGCTTCCCCTGGCAGGAGACCAGCTTCCTAGGCTGGAGCTGGAGTGGCACTAGTTTCTGGATGGCTTGGCAGAAGCATCTAGAACTTCGCTGGCTGCCTCGGTTGTGACTGAAGGGGCCTCCACCCTGTCAGGCACTGAGTCTCCCACCACCCCCTTCGGGCTGAAGAGGCTGAATTTGAAGGGGGAGAGAGGTGTAGGGGATAGGGTGGAATGTGTGGGTATATAGGGGATGGGGTGGAGTGTAGAGGGGCTGTAGAGTGAGGGTGAGACATAGGGTATGAGGTATGAGCTGTAGAGTGGGGTATGGGGTGTAGGGTGAGTGATATGGGGTGTAGGGTATGGGCTCTGGACCACTACAGGGTTGGCCCCCGGGGTTCAGAGCTGGCTCCTCAGCTGGGCTTGGGTTTCCCAGGTGTTCTGAGCAGCCTCGGCCCCACTGAGTCCATGGAGTGCAGTCCTCATCAGGAGCTCTCTCCCTCTCTCTCTCTCTCTTGCTCACTCACTCGCTCTATTCCATATCCTAACAAAGTATTTCTCTCTCACTCTTTCCCCACTCCATGTTTTTAGAGTATCTCTCTCCCCTCCATTTCTTCTCTCTCTCTCTCTCTCTCTCTCTCTCTCTCTCTCTCTCTCTCTCCCTCTCTCTCTCTCTCTCTCTCTCTCGTTGAGAAACCATTAACATCCATTTCTCAGCTTTGAACTGAATGACAATCATTTGCATGGGAAAGGTGTTAACATATAATTATTCACATTCTTACCAGGACACCCACAGTTTAATCATTTCTCTATAGGCTTCCTAAGTTTGAGCTTCAAGTCTAAGGCATAATTCTCCTGTTAAATAAGTGGGGTGCGCTCCCACTATTGGGACAGTGAATACAGATAGGCAGGGCTAGAGCTGGAGTGTAGGTCCATCCACTGCATAGGGCTGGGCCAGAGAGAACCTTCTCTGGGTCATATCTATGTCTGGTGGATGTGGGGTGTGGACTATCGATGTGGAACCTTTTCTCCCCATATCACCTGTGGATAGGGGATAAAAGGTATGGAATATGAAATAAGGGAATTTTCTCTCCCTGTATCTCCCTGTTGATGTGTAAAGGATTGAGATATGGAACCTTTATCTTCGTATCTGCCATGGTCATGGGACCTTCTTTGCCCTACTCTCCCATGAATAGGGGATATAGGTTACATAGGGTATGTAGGAACCCCAGATTAGAAGAGACAGCAGAAGTTTCACTTAGGGCCTGAAGAGATAGTATGGTGGGAAAGGTGCTTGTCTTTGTATGTAGTCTAACTAGAATCAATCACCAGCACCCCATTTGGCCCCTGAATCTGCCAGGGGTGACTCCTGAGTCCAGAAGCAGAAGGAAACCCTGAGCACCACCAGGTGTGACCCAAAAAGAAAATTCTCCAAAAACCAAGTTTTGCTCGGGAATAAGTTTTGGAACTTGGCACCTGTGTGTGTATGTATGTGTGTGTCTGTGTGTTTCTGTGTGTGTGTGTGTGTGTGTGTGTGCCTGTCTCTCTTTTCTCCCTTTCTTTCCCTCTGTCTCTGTCTCTCTGTCTCCCTCCCACTTCTCCCTCTCTCCATGGCACCAATGCCTGGAATAGCTGAATGTGGCAATACCCCAGAGCTCCAGCCACTCGCTCTGTCCATTTCTGTGTACTCATCTCCTCTTGGCTTGCCCGGAGCCTCTCACTGGGCTCTTTACCTGGTGCTCAGGGCTGCTGGTGACTAGATACCTGGCACCACCAGGCATCGACCTCAGCCTGTTTTCATCCATGTCTCCAGGTAACAGGCTCTGGTGGAGGTCCCATGTGCCCAGTGTCTGAGATCTGCGGGCCCTGTGCCAGTTTTACTCGTGTGTCTTTTCTATACTGTTGAGTGTCGAGGACTCCTCTATTCTGGGGGCCTCCCAGATGTGTGTGTGTGACTCTTTCAGAGACTGTGACTCCCCTGTCTCTCAGCAGCTCCTGAGAGCAGAGCAGGCACATTGCAAAGTCCAGGGGCCATATCAGGTCCGCTCTACTCATGCTGCTCAGGCCAGGGTGTCTGCAAACCCCAAGATCACTTCCCTCTAGGCGCTGGAGCATGTTTTCTGGAAGTTGTCATCTTTTTTTTTTTATCACCTTTTCTCTTATTTTAGATATGGGTCTGTGGTCAATCTGGGGGTCGATAGCTTTTTTTTTATCTTTCTTTTAGTATCAGTTTGGCCCTGGGTGATGCTTTACCTGCTAATAGGCCTTAGAATTCGAGGCTCTGGGTCCTATGATAGGATCACCCCAGGTCACTGCAGCAGTGTTGTGGGGCCACAGAGCTTGAGAGTAAGCTCAGGGCCTCACATGTCCCTGTACCTTTGTATTGGTTTTTGTACGAGACTTATAGCCCATATCTATTTATTGGTCTGTTTATTGATTTGTGACCAAAATAATTTGGCTCTTTGTTGGTTAACTTTCACTGCAAAATTTCTGCTCCTTTGTCTAAGATTGTGTGTGTGTGTGTGTGTGTGTGTGTGTGTGTGAACCCTTTTGTTGATCCTGTGTACTGTCTCTTTAGAGAGACAGTTACTTGTAAATTAATTTTCCAAACATTGAATCAGCCTTGCCTTCCTAAAATAAACCCCACTTGATTTTCGTTTCATGTTACATATTGTCAGACATGACTTGCCAACATTTTTTTTAAAAGGTTTGTGTCTGAGTCCATGACAAATACTGATGTGTACATTCCTGGTTTCTGTGTTTTTCTGATTTTGATATAAAGGAAGTATTATTGCATAAATACCTGAGAAGTGCTTCATCTTCTGTTTTCTCCACAATTGTACTGTATTTCTTCTTTAAATGTTTAACAGAATTTACTGGGAATATCCTACTTTTTTTGGTTATGGGCCACCAAGTTACCTCTTGGATAAGTCTGGATAGTTTTACAGTTTTTGTAGATAAATTGATCTCATTGTGGAGGTAGTTGAATATTAATATATATATAGTTATTTGTAGAAATAACTTTCTTATCCTTTTAATATCTGTGAAATCCACAGTAACATTCTGTAATAGAGGTTTCTTTTACTTTCTTTCTTTCTTTTCTTTTCTTTTTTTTTTTTTGGCTTAAGTTTTCCCAGAAATGTATCAGATGTATGGATCTTTTTAAAAAAAAAAAGTCATTTTTGTGTTATATATTTCTTTCCCTTTTCCATCTGTCTTACATCCAATTTTCCTTTTTCTGCCCATTTTGATTTTATTTCACCTTTTTTCTGGTATTCTCAGTTGGAACCCTAGATTCCTAGGTGCTTCCACCTTCTCTCAGGCTACATTTGAATGCTTCAAGCTGTCTTTGGAATATTCTTTAGCTGTGTCCCATAAATTGTCATAGACCACATTTTTTTTTTGTTTTTATTCAATTCAGTATTTTTTTTTAATTTCCCTTAAGACTTCCTCTACAATTCATGGATTATTTAGAGGGCTTTATTTCCTCTCACCCACATTTGGAAATTTCTTGATTTTTTTCTGTTGTTACTGTCTAGCCAGTCCCATTATATAAGTAGTATGATGCTAATTATTTTAAATTTGCTGAGGTATGTTTTATAACCCAGATTAGATTACCATTTTGTTAGTGTTTAGAAATGCTATTTATTCTCCTATTGGTTGGCTGTTCTGTAAATGTCAGTTAAAACTGCTATTAGGACTTCAAGTTCTGAATTGGCCATAGTTCCAGGTATGGCCCAAAAATGAGTTTTTAAGCTTTTTAAATTAATCAAAATGATCTCTTTTTAAATCATTGACAATCTTATTTTTAGGTGTTTTCTTTTTCTAATTCTAGATGACTCCTCAATTTTCTGTCTTCTTTTCTGTCAGTTATGTTACTGAGAGACACTTTGGCATCTCTTTTTCAGTTTGGAGCCACACCCAGAGGCGCTCAGGGGTTACTCCTGGCTCTGTGCTCAGGAATTACTCCTGGCAGGTTTGGGGACCCTATGGGATGCCAGGGTTGAACCCAGGTCAGTAATGTGCAAGGCTGCTGGAGTCCTGCTCCAGGTGAACAAGTCTGAAGCAGAGTCACTGTGAGGATTAAGAAAACAAGACGGACTCTAGAGAGAATGCCTTGTGGACAGTGAGCCCTGATTGTCCTCTGCATTGGATATTTTTTGTTCAGTCATAGAAAGAAGAGTAGATAACAAATTCTTTAGTACTAACTAGACCTAAGGGGGTTTACATTTTCATAAGGGAATGTGAGGTTAGGTATAATTTCTGGAGATTGTCTTCCTCTGGGGAAGGGTAACAGATAGGAACCTGTATACGAGGGCTTTCACGTCAGGACATTCCCTGAATGGCGTGGATATTCCAACAACTTGTGTTAAGAGTCCTTCAGTTTATTATCTATACCTTTTCTGGGAATCCCTGACCTCTAAAGGTTTGAGGTTTTTCCACTACTGATTTTTCTAACATGTAGCTGCCTACATGTTAGAACTACTTGTAGTTCCTACTACACAAGGCCAACTGTGCTCTGTCTCTGGCCTGTCAGTAAGCTCATATCTGTCCATTCTCCTGCCTCTGCTAAGAGCTCAATCTCCAGGGCCTAAGGGCATCTTGATGGCATTATTCCTTCCAGGGTAGTACAGTAGCTTTGGAGCCCTGGAAATGTTCTCTCTGCCCCAAGTCTGTGTTATCTGACACTTGCTTCTTGAAATCAGGGTCCTGTACTGCGTCTTGGCCCATTCTTTGTTTTTTCTCTTTAAATAAGTCTCCTGTCACCTGCACATACCTATGCTCTTCCTTCATCTGACCCTCATCTCCTTATTCCTCTTCTTTGATGTGATTATTGATATGGTTCCATTTAGTGAGAAACACTTATTTAGCTATATATTACTTCATTGTATTTATGAAGTAATTTGTCATTGGTTTTATCTGTTTAGTCATTTTCTCTTATTTCTCTTTGTTCTTTCATTTTATCTGTTGTGGGTTTTTCTTTATTTTTTTTTCAGTAGTTCTCATAATCTAGGGATGATAGCATTTCCATGTTTAACTCTCACAGCCTCCACAGCAGTCACTCCTTTGCCATCTTAAAGCAGATGTGACTTCTTCACTTTGTCTGTGGACTGCCTCGCACAGAGGAGGTGTCGGAGAACTGACCTGGAAAATGCTGGGATTTTGTTTTCAGGTGTTAGGTGGATTCAGAGCCCCATGGCCACATAGTCCGTGGCTTTACCCAGCCAGCCTCACTTGCTTCTTTAGCAGATCTTGTGACTCAGCCTGCTAGCAGTGAATGATCTTTGTTTTGCTTTTGGTGTTTAATCTGAGAATGTCTTTCATTTTGTTCCTGCTGAGCCGATGTTTTTTTTCTTTCCACACTTGATATCCACTGCTCTGCTTCCTCCTGGCTTTCTGGTTTCTCAGGCAAAGGCTCCATCCTTCCCCGCTGAGGGCCCCCTGAATAATTCCGTTGTCTCTGACTGCTCGAAGGGCACCTTTCTGCTCACAAGTACATCTCTATTGGTGGGTGCACCCTCCTTTCTGCTGCACCTGTTTCTCCACGGATCTAGTGGGTGCAGTTTTCCTCTCTGTGTCCCTTCCCTTCCCTTCCCTTCAGGACTCAGCAACACAGACCTTAGATCTTGAGGCTTTGTCCCACATGGCCTGTGGCTGTATGTGACTTTTGCTTTCAGTACTTTCTCCTGGTTCCCTTGTCTCTTTGAGTTGCCTTGTCTCCATCTCATCATCTCTTATTGGTGGGAAGCCACTTTCACATTTGAATATTTTTTTAATATTGAATTTTCCATTTGAAGATTGGTCTTTCTCTTGTTTCAGATGTGGCCCCTCTGGCAACATTTCCTTTTGGGGTGAGGGGCCATATTTAGGAGACCAGGGGGCCCTTCCTGGTGATTCTCAGCCAATCAGGCACTAAACCTCCTCCTCTTCCTCCTCTTCCTTCTCATCCTCCTCTTCCTCTTTCTCTCCCTCCTTTTCCTCTCCACTTCATCATCATCTTCCCCCTTCTCCTCTTCTTCTTCCTTCTCCTTCTCGCAGAACAGTATGCCTTCAGCCTCCTCCCTTTGCCCTTTAAGGGTTGAAGGCACCTCTCCACAGATCAGCTGCTTCAACTGATCCTGCATTGACTTCAACAGGGTGAACTGAGTTTCCAGAAACACACAGATTCTCTTGCTAATCTCTCAGTGTTGCATCCTCCCAACCCCTCATCTTAGCCTGCACCCAGCAGGCACATGATCAGCTTCCTTGTCCAGGAGGGACAGCAGTGACAATGCTGCTGACCTTGTCGCCGATCAAGCCTCTGTGCGTTGTGGCTGCTGCAGGGAATAGCTATTCCCTGGCGCTAGCAGGTGGGGACCAGGCAGTGGGATCTGCTAATGGGTCTACTGCCTGGGACCATTGGAATGCAGGCACAGAAAGTTCCAGGCTGTTCCATATGCCCAGGTGTTCCCTCCCACAGTCCAAACTCAGAACCCTGTCCCTGAGGGCTTGCTCCACAGCCACAAACCTTTCACTTTTGTGTCCAGTTCAGGTGGCCTGCCATCGTGATGAAATTCGGTTCGCAGAGCAGGCTGGAGAAACCCCAGTCAACAGTATTTGTTTGCCGACGGTCGCCCTTCCGGCCATCAGGCAGAACAAAACTGCGCTAATGAACTCGAAGCTCTTAATGTGGTTCCTTCAGTTAAATTGATTCATGAATTTTGAAGAGAACATTATCTAATGAATTTTCTTTGAATAGAAAGCAATTAAAAGGACAAATCAGTCTGATTAACCCCGAAGTCACCCCCGGCCCACGAATGGGGTGCAGTCGGAAATTATATCATAAAAGCCACACGCACATGTGCTATCTCGGCGCCCTCTGCTAATCCGTGTAAATTAATGAACAACAAAGTTAATTTCTTTGATGACCCTCTTCTAGTATCACCTGGATTATGCTGATGTTTCATTTGCTTAATGTTATAATAAAGACCAAACATAATTTTTTTTCTCTTTCTTCCCAGCGAAGTGATTATCCTTCCCTGCAGTTGAGGCGTGATTTTGATTAGTTAACAGACGTGGCGAGGTGTGTCACCTGTAAGAGCCAAGTCTCACCTCACCAGCATGGCACTGAGTGTAATTAGTTCCACCGTCACACACTTGGCCGTGGGTTCTTGCCCGAAGCTGTCCAGTGGCTCTGCCACCGGGAGATCCCCACTCTGGGGACCCATCTCCATGTCCAGTGTTCCCAATTCCATGTCCCCTTTGCTCAGACTATAGATATTGTTCTACCCCAACTTTGTCCACATGTCAATGCCCCGACCCTCCTGCCATCCCCAGACACCAACTACGCCAGCCCCCTGGATCCCAGACCCCCTACCTTGGCCCCCTGGTCAATGCTGTGCTGACGGGAAGTGTCCCCATCTTCACAGACCCCTGCACGCAGCTTCCCCAGCCATGTTTCTCAACAGGGGACCCAGAGGCCAACCAGGTCTGCAAGTCAGTAGGGCTTGAGAATGCCAGGGAGCCGGTGACCTCACAGCTACCCTGGCAGTGCTCAGGGAGCAATACCCATGCTCTTTGTCCTGGCTGTGAGTGCACAGAAGTCGTACCTGTCTCCTGTGTCTGTCCATTTTCTTGACCCACCATATCCATGGGCCCCCCCATCCAGTCTCTATGTCCTGTGTTCATGGGCCCCTGACCCAGCCATCCGTTCTCTCACAAGGCCCTGAGTAGAAGAACTGGGGTGAAGTGAGATACTTGGATCTAGGACCCCTTGGATGTGGCCTTATGTGTACTGTCCTGTCTTGGCCCTGATCTTGGGACATACAGTCATGTCATTTGCCAAGCTGCACCTCAGGGCACTGATTCCCCTCTACTTTCAGACTCCTTCACCAGGCAGGTACTGCAGAGGCTGCAGGCAGCTGTGGGACCAGGAGAATTGATCTCATACCAGAAGCTGGCGGCCCTGGCAGGCAATCCCCAGGCAGCTCGGGCCGTGGGAAGGGCCATGAGATACAACCCGGTAAGTCGGGGCATGGTGCAATTTGGGGTGTAGGTGAAGGCTGGTGTCAGCGTGTCCCCAGAGCCTGATGGGTGCAGGGGTTTGTGTCCATGGCCACCTAGTACAGTGATGAGGCCACTCACTTTCCTGTATCCCAAAGCCTGATTGGGGAGTCCGGACACGGATGCTCAGGCCAGGGTTAGTGCAGAGGAGGGTGGCATCAGGAAGGGGGTGGGTACTCGTGTCTCTCTAGCTTGACCACAGAAGATCCCTGCACACACATAATAGACCCCCTACATACCAACCCAACGTACCTTTCTACACACCGCAGATCTCTGCACACAGTGGATCCTGTACAGAGCAGATCCCTACACCCCTGGTCCCAGAAAGATCACCTGTAGGTAGTGACTCTCTCATCTCAGGCCTATTGGCCCTAAGGTAGAGGTCAGGCTGCTGCTGTGGGTCCTCTTTGCCCATACCTTGGAAAGGGCCCCCAATAGTTTCTATTTCTCTGGGAGTCTGGCTTCACAAACCCTGCATCATGTGACAGGCACCTCCCAGGATCCCTGAATTAGACTCCACCAGAGCCAGAGCCCAGCGTGTAACTTTGGACAGAAGGATAATGGGGTAGGGCCCCCAGGCTGCTGCCCTCAGTGTATGAGACCCAGAAGAGACCCTTCATCCCACAAGATTTTAGAGCAGCTTTGAGGTCTGAGAGATGCCACAGTTACAGCCCAGGGGCACCCAGGGATGCTGAGAGCCCATGACAACACCAGTCATGCAGCTAGAACCTCTCAGAAGGGCCAGGTAGGGCCCACGTGGTCATTAAACCAGGGGCCCTTTCTTGGCACTGCCACAGCAGAGATATAAATGCTGCAAGCACCTCCCGGTCAGTTGTGGTGAACCCCATTATTGCAGGGAGAACCCAGAGGACCTGATGCAGCACTTGGCCGGCACCCTGAGGTGCTGATGCACAAGTACATGGGTGGCCATGTCCAACACTGACTCCAGCTGGCCCCACAGCAGTGGCTGTGGTCAACGGAGCTCCATGTCCCCGCAGGCGCCCAGGGGGATCCACCATGCTGGATCCAGGCTACTCCCAGAGCTTCTGTGCTGGGTCTCTGGGCAACCCTTCCGCCTGGCCCCTTCTCCCACTACCTCCCACAGAATTTGCTAAACGCTGTTCAAAGCAATCAATACGCTGCCCAGAGACGATCCGCACCTTCTTCTAAACAAACGCGTTCCTGGAGTTAGTTTATTCACAGATTGCCACGAGCGCTAATGACCCCCCGAGCCTTGCTCTGCCAGTCACCCAGATGGCTGTTGATAAAGATTTAGCATCATGTTCTAAGTGTCTGCCTGTCAGCGAGGCTGAACCATTTGACCAGAAGAAAAAACGTGCAGGGAACTATTGATTACAGCTTCCCCGTGTCACTTGTTCCCCAGGATTTAGGTATTGATGAGGCTGCGGTCAGAGCGAGCTCTGTCCCTGGTGGGCAGCTGCCCAGAACAAAGGCCAAGTTGGAAGAAATATTCCGCCGGCCCTGCAATCCGAGGGATCCTGTGATTGACCGGCAGTCCCCCTTCCTGTTATTTTCATAGGAGACAAATCTATGGGTTTGGAAGTTTTATAGCATTTGAGAAAGGGGCTGGGTGAGTGATGGATTTGCCCACTGGATGAATTAGATTTCACAGCATGAAGATTTCAATGTGCCTGTGATATTATGAGCTTCCTAGTTATTGATAAAAATTACATTTTATGCAGTGCAGGCTTTGAAGGAGAGGGACATGGAGGGCCTGATCCTTTGAACATGTCCTTGGGGCCCCAATAAATTTTAGCAGATTTCATTATTTTAATAGTCCAAAATCAGCCACAAAAATTAACATAGCAAAAGGTGGCAGGGAAGAATTGGAGGTGTCTCCCCCATCATAAGCCGCACATGAGTGAAACCCACGACAGCATTGTCACCCACCCCTCGGCATTCAGATCCCCCTTGTCTGGGGTTGACACCCAAGAAGAAAGTCTAGAGTGGGGTGTTGGATGTCATGGGGGTCCTCCCTGCTGGTCCCCGTTGGCCAAGGAACACATATTGCCAGAGAGACCCAAACTTCCATATAGAACTGCGGCTGGTTTGTGATGTGGGATCACCCTAGGCTCCTCGGCCACTGCCTGGGGAGCAGTGAAGACCCCAGTGGGGTTGGAAATTTGACTCAGAGACCCCCCTTTTCTTGGTGTCAAATAGTCGAATCCCCTGAGCAGGTCAGATGAACCCCAGAGTTGGTGGCAGTGGGTGCCAGGACCTCCCCTGGACACCACCGGGCAGACATAGCTGATACCCCAACAAAGGGCCCCCAGGAACTGCCCACAAAGAGATGCTATTCTGGGCCCTATGAGCACATGAGCTGGCATGGGGTAGCAGGACCAGACAGGCACTGTGGACACCTCTCATGCAAAGCCCGGCATAGCTGTGGCATCGCTGCTGTCTCTCTCATTGGGTGACACTTTTCACTCTTGTCCACACACAGTGGTGTAAAGCCAGCACCCTCCTTCTGCACAGGATCCTTCTCTATCTATCTTAGGGCTCCAGGCCTGGGCTTCCTCCCAGGGACAGGAAAGCAGGACTTGGCCGACCTGGAGTTCCTGGCACAGGAGCGAGTGATTGCTTCCTTGAGCCTGTGACCTTGACCCTTCTAGATAATTCAGAAGCTTCCTTAGTGATTTAGCATTCAGAGCCACAGCACTCACCACTCACCTCTGGGTGCCACATGCCCCACCCCAGGGTCATGGCTCTTCCCACAAGCTCTGAGGATGGGACAGTGGGTCACTGTCCTGGAGAGGCTCTCCAAGTTCTCCACAATGTGTGCATTTCTACTGAAGGACATGTAGAACCAACACCTTCCTTCTCCTGTCCCCTTCTATGAAGCCCTGGAACCCTCTGCACCCAGGAAAGAATACCCGGGACTATGGAGTGATGGGGACTTTGTTCTCTTACAGGTCCCGATCCTCATTCCCTGCCACCGTGTGATCCATAGCAACGGCAATGTTGGTCCCTACTCGGGTGGCCCTGGCGTCAAGGAGTGGCTGCTTGACCACGAAGGTGTCCTGGCCCTCCCTGTTCCAGGGAACACTGGCCTGTCCCAGCCCGGTGGCAGATGTGCTTCGGAGCAGAAGGAGTAAATGTCAGTGCCAAATTGCTGACTCCTGTGGGGTGAATGTGTGGGCACTGCTGTATTAAAGGGCCCCGTGTGTCCCAGGGACCCCACGTCTGCCCTCTCTTTTCTACACTCAGCAGCTAAGCTAATTCGTGCTAGGACCCACTGGCACCTCCTCCTGGCCAGTTATGGCTCAATTTTTAGCATCTAGTAAACAGGGCTAGTTTGACACCACTGAGAAGGGAAGGACAGGGCAGTGGTCCTGGGAGGTGCCTCAGACTCACAGAGACCAGCTTGTCCCCTGCAGCTACCCTCTGGCCCCACAATAGGCATAGGAGCCTCTTCAGCTGCCCAGAAAACACCAGAAGCCACGGGGTGAGATTGTGCCAATGGAGAATGACCATTTGCCGGAACAACTAGGCGCAGGCTCAGCTGGGGTGAGGCCAAGTCAACCCTCTCTGCCTGGGTCAGAGTCTCAAACAGAAGTCAGAGACGGAGGCCCTCCCAGCACCCCAAGGTTGAGCTTTGCAGCCTGGTCCTTGGCAGGTACTCATTCCAGATACCACTTGCATTTTGTAGCAGGCAGGGGAAGCTTGCAGGGTCAGGTGCTGGAGGGACAGGAGCTAGTCCTTGGCCGTGTGGCCGCTCTGGCCATGTGTGGGGCCTGCAGGGCTGGAGACGGGGATGAGGAGTGGGATGGGGGTGGCACCTTTGACCATGTCACAGAGCCAGCTTCAATGACCTTGTTTCTGACCCACACAGAAAGAACATGGCAGTTTCACTCCAACACTTCTCGCCCTGTGCTATGCTGCATTCTTTTCTCTTTATTCCTTTTTTTTTTTTCTTTTGTAGACACACCTGGAGATGCTCGGGGCTTCTGGCTCTGCACTCAGTCCCTCCTGGCAGTCTCCAGGCACATTATGGGATGCTGAGGATCGAACCCAAGTCAGCATGTGACAGGCAAATGCCCTGCCTGATATCCTGTCACCCCTGCAGTTTTTTTTTCTCTTCATCTGCCATATTCCCTGGTCTTTATCATGAAGATGACGTCAGCTGGATGACATCAGCTGGAGTTGGGGTGAGAGTACAGTGGGGAAGACCCACTTGCTTTGAGTGTGGCAGACCCGAATTTGATCCCCAGGTCCACGTTGGGTCACCCACCCCACTAAACCCTCAGTGCAGAGCCAAGGAGAATCCCTGAGCTCAGCCAGGCATACATCCCCCAAGATATTTTTTAAAAATGGTTAACTAAAAAGGAAATTGGGAGGCAGGAGCGATAACAGAGCCTGGCACACAGCTAACCCCGGAATCTATCCCCGTAATTCATAGGTCCTGCCAGGAGTGATTCCTGAGTGCAGAGGCAGGAGTAACTCCTGAGTACTGCCAGGTGTGTCCCCCCCCCCCCAAATAAAACAAAATAAAATAAAAAGTGGATTGAATGTCTCCCTGCACTCACTGCCTCGGGATCTACCCTCTGGGAATGATTCACCGTCCAGGCGTGTGGGGTGGCAGGGAGTTCCCTGGTTTTACATGGAGCCCCTGGAGAGACAGACAGACGTTGCAATGCAGGGCCCACTGGAACAGAGACCACCACCCAGAAGCCAGGGCGCCTGCAGTTGTGCTAGCACTGACCAATAGAGGGCGCCATGGCCGTGCACGAAGCTATAGGCGCCCCCAGTGAGTGCCTCGGGGCAGGGCTCTCGTCTCCACCACAGCTCCTAGTCCCACCTGGGCCCCTTTCATGGCCCTGCTCAGCTCCAGCACTGCCCTAGTGTCCCACATCATCCCATGAGCTCACAGCAGAGTCAGTAAGCTTCAGCCCTAGACAGATTCCTGTGCAGAGTCTGAGGCCAGGTTCTGGGTGGAACGGTCCATGAATGTGGCCAGAGCCAAGACCCTGGCTAGGATCAGCCAATGCTGCCTTTGTGCAGTGCTGTCTGGGGTCTGGGCAAAAGACACAGCATTTCAGCAGCACAAACAGCCAGCAGCCTGGCCCTGACTTGGCCACGTAACCCTAAGTCCACAGGGACAGTGCTTAGGACCCAGGTCACCCAAGCCACAGCTACATGAGGAGAAATGCAGCTCAGAAGGGAAGGGCAGGCAAGCGAGGTAGCTTTGTTCTTTGTTCACACCCTGTCCAGTCAGGTCTCCCATTGGCCAGTGTGGGGAGCTTGGAGCTTGATGTGGGGCCTGCAGACATCTGGCCAGCTCGCTCCATGCACTAGCCCAGCCCCGGATTCTGTTCGTGCCATTTCCAGAGGCTAGGACAATGAAAGTGAGAAGTATTTGTCTTTGTGGGGCTTCTTAATGAAAGTGGCATCACCCTCCCTCCCCACTCTCCCACCTCTGTCCCTCTCCAAGGAGTGGCCAGAATGACAGCCACATCTATTCTGGAGTACTGTGACCTTGGCTCTCTCTGGTGACCAAGAGATAGTCCTGATCTGATGCCTAGGAGTGGGCCACAATGTGTTTGGAGGTTTGTAGGAAATCCCACATGCCCACATGCCGATGCTTACTCAATGGTGGTTTGCAGATGTGGACATGAGACGGGTCTTGCGAGGAGATGTGGGCATGGGCAGGTGCATTTGTGGGCCCACGAACAGGCTTACATCACAGACACAGTCAGGATTGTCAAACGTGTTCTGTCTGTTAGGTTACACCGTATTTTACCCAAAACGATCCCTAGTTTCTTTGTATCTGTTTGTCTACAACTTGGTTTCACCCAAAACACAGATTGTCTTATATGTAAACCTGGGCAGGACCCTGAGCTATCTGCCCTTACTATGTACTTACTATCCCACTTGGGGGTGGTCTCTATTCTCAATAAAAACAGTTCTGGCAGGCAGCTTGGGGGAGATACAAGGTAGAAGACTGCCAGATTACATGTGTTTGGATTATTTCATGCACAAGCCTGATACAGATTCACCCGGGGTTGGAGATACAGTACTTGGGTGATTTTGCACTGTGCTCCCCATCAGAAATGGTTCCTGGGGGACCCTCATGCAACACACCCTTGCTTGGTGGAGATGTGAGACCTGATTTCTGATGGTATCTTGTTCTCTTCCCTCTGTTTGTGTCCCCTGTGCTGCTTGGTTTATCTGCATTCTCCTGGGGGATGGAGGGGGCAGTGGATGCCCTGTCCCATAAAGCAGGTCTGTTGGCACTGATGCTCCTTGCTGGCACCTGCATTTCTGCAGAACACGGTGAGCCAAGAAATGATTGTGTAGCTCAGGTTGTAGAACATTTTAGGTGGGGAGATCCACCTAAGTGGTCCATGCACCAGATTCCCTGGGGTTCAGGTGTGTCCCCCATAGATTCCTTCAGGAGTGAGAAGTCCTCATCAAAATGCCTCTGCTGGACACCTTGTCCTGTCCCCTCACCCCCAGCCCCAGGCAGCCTTTGAGTAGGACTCACAGCTGTGTTAATTTTGAGGCTGATCTGTCCCGTCAGAATCTGTCCCACTTCGTGTGCTTGTTTGGGGATTCAAGTGCTAGTGAATTGGCTTGACAGGAAGTTTGCAGCCTCACCAGGCACTGCACCGTGTCCGGAGGCCAGTGGGAGCTCCAGCCTCTCCCCTGCTTTATGGCTCTGGCCCACGAGGCTGCTCCTGGCTGCTATGGGGCTGGCAGACAAGGGTGAGGGGGCAGTGGGGGTGCCCACTATCCTGCCTGGCCTAACTTGGTCCTTTGCTGGGATCTTCTGGCCTGTGGGCATGTGAATGCAACTCTGTTCAGAAGGTCAAAGCTCACAGTAGCTTACCTGTCACCAGCCTCAACAGTGTGAGGTGAACAGAACACTCTCTGGGGAAACCTGCCATCTGTGTCCGTCCGTCTGTCTGTCTGTCTGGAGGATTGGGGGCCAGGGCCTCTGGAGCAGAAGGCTTGCAGTCTGGAGAAACTGCAGGTCTCAGTGCGTCTCCAGGCGCGGCCCGGCCAGGGTGTCTCCAGCTGCCGACAGATGGAGGGCGTCTGGCCTGCGTCACCCAGCAGGCGCCGGGGAGATGCGGCCGAGCAGCGGGTGCAGCTGGGACGGGCACCAGCCCCTTGGCGCCACGAGGATGAGAGGAGGGGCCTGCAGCCTTTCAAGTCACCCCCGGGCATGTGTTTGCAAAGAGAAGAGGCACAGCCCTGGGCCTGCACAGGTCTGCAGGACCTTCCTAGGCCTCGCTCTTTCCTGCCTCTCTAGAAGCACATGGGCAGCCACGCACATATGTACAGACATGCACCCACGTGTCTTACATGTGAGCATCACATGTTTGTGCATGTGCATGCATTATGCAGCACATGTGTGTGGTACATGTGTGGTGTGTGCTCTGGCGTGTGGTGTATGTCGTATACATGTGTGTGTCATGCGTGTGTATGCTCCAGACCCCCCAAACATGCACCCACATGCCTGCACACACTAGACTTGTCCATGGGCACTGTCTCCCTCGTGCCCCCTCGGCTGTGTCTGGCCCACACATGAGCAGCATCTCCACTTCCAGATTGGTTTGTTGACTCACACGAGGGAAACCCATCTGGAAAAAGTGTCTGTAGCCAAACACACGACAACGTGTGATGCAGCACCAAGTATGGCTTTGCGTGTCTTGGTTGCCATGGCCACTCAGCACTCAGTAGTGGCTCTGCATTGGGGTTCCCACCAGCCACCCGTTTCCTGGGCCTCTGTGGACCTGGGGAGCAAACGGGCTGGGTACGACCCAACCTGGCTTCAGACTCACTCTGCCCTTGAACAGAGACCTGGCCTGGCCACCCTCCTGGGGCCTCACCCGCCAGCTTCAGGGGACCCAACAACATAGGCCCCCTTACAGCAAGGCCTTGGTGTCCCTCTGGTTAGTGACTGAAGCAAGTGTCACCTCCCTGGAAGAGGTGGCTGGCCCTAGTGCTCTTTAAGCTCCCACCCTGGACCCCAGGCAAGTGGCCAGGACAATACTATGAGCCTAGAACTGAAGGGCCCTGATGGCCTGCCGTGGCCTGCTCACGTGCCAGGGTAGGACTGGGCTCTGGTTTTAGACTCGACCACATAACACAGACTCCCCTGAGGATAGAGTCACAGGGCTACTCCTGGGGCCTTACACAGTGGCCTAAAAGCAGAAGACCTTCCTGGAGTAGGTGGCTTTGCACTACAAGTACACAGAGGGTCTTGGATCAGCCACAGTGGATGGTTAATCAGGAGAAGGTCAGGGCCACACCCACGGGGTGGGAGGATTTGATTTTCTCAGCACAGAGACCCAGGCATGGAAACCAGCCTGTGCCAGGGCCTCGCAGCAGCCTTGAACTCACGTCCTTTGGGCTCCCCAGGTTGAGTTAGCACAGGAGAGAGGTGGATAGGACCCTTTAGAGAATGTCGCTGTCCTCTGGCCTTGCTCCCTTGTGTGCAGGCACAAAGGCTGCCAGGCAGGCCCAAATCTTGCTTTCTTGTACTCTGTTTTCCCAATGCTTTACCACTTAAAGTGACTGTGTCTTGTTGGAGGAACTACTGATTCTCAGAATGGCAGGACCAACTAATGGGTGTGAAACTCTGAAAATGTGGATCTTCAGATAGGTCCGGCCCTAGCCCTATCAGAATTGGAAGTTGTGGCCCCTTAGGGCTGTGCCCTACTGAGATACCAGGACTAGGTGTGGGGTCTTGGGGCAAGAGGGATAAAGCTTTTTCTGCTCTTTCCTGCTGTGTTGCAGTGGGGCCCAAGTCCTGTCCTGCCCTGGGCCCAATCACATGTCTGAGCTCTTCT